>NC_037675.1:38340092-38538003 GCF_003255815.1 Theropithecus gelada | reverse complement strand
CAGGGACCCACTTGAGCAGGCAGTCTGTCCCTTCTCAGATCTCAACCTCCGTGTTGGGAGATCCACTGCTGTCTTCAAAGCTGTCAGACAGAGTCGTTTGCGTCTGCAGAGGTTTCTGCTGCTTTGTTGTTGTTGTTGTTGTTGTTGTGTAGCTGTGCCCTGTCCCCAGAGGTGGAGTCTACAGATACAGGCAGGTTTCCTTGAGCTGCTGTGAGCTCCACCCAGTTGGAGCTTCCCAGCAGCTTTGTTTACCTACTTAAGCCTCAGCAATGGCGGGCGCCCCTCCCCCAGCCTCGCTGCTGCCTTGCCGGTAGATCACAGACTGCTGTGCTAGCAATGAGGGAGGCTCCGTGGGCGTGGGACCCTCCCGGCCAGGTGTGGGATATGATCTCCTGGTGTGCCTGGTTGCTTAAAGCGCAATATTGGGGTGGGAGTTACCCGATTTTCCAGGTGTTGTGTGTCTCAGTTCCCCTGGCTAGGAAAAGGGATTCCCTTCCCCCTTGCGCTTCCCAGGTGAGGCGATGCCTCGCCCTGCTTCAGCTCTGGCTGGTCGGGCTGCAGCAGCTGACCAGCACTGTCGTCCGGCACTCCCCAGTGAGATGAACCCAGTACCTCAGTTGAAAATGCAGAAATCACCGGTCTTCTGTGTCGCTCGTGCTGGGAGTTGGAGACTGGAGCTGTTCCTATTCGGCCATCTTGCCCCCTTGCCCATTTTTAAATTGGGTGTTTTGTTTTCTTGCTATTGAGTTGAGTCCCTTACATATTTTGGATATTAACCCTTTATCAGATGTACGGTTTGCAAGTATTTTCTCCCAATCCCTAGGCTGTCTCATCATACTGCTAATTGTTTTCTTTGATGTACAGAAGCTTTTTAGTTTCATGTAATCTCATCTGTCTATTTTTTTCTTTTGTTGGCTATGCTTTTTGGGGTCAAATCCAATAAAGCAACATTATATAGATTCCCTCATATGTTTTCTTCTAGTAGTTTTATAGTTTCTGGCCTTTCATTTAAGTCCTTAATCCATTTTGAGTTGACTTTTGTGTGTGGTGAGAGATAAAGGTCCAACTGCATTTTTCTGCATGTAAATATCAAGTTTTCTAGGCACTATTTACTGAAAAGACTATCCTTTTCCCATTGTGTATTCTTGGCACCTTGGCAAAAATCATTTCCGGGCTCTCTATTCTGTTTCATTGGTCAGTAGGTCTATTTTTTGGCAGTATCATGCCGTTTTAATTGCTACAGCTCTGTTGTATTATTTGAAATCGGCTATTATGATGCCTCGAGCTTTGTTCTTTTTGCTTATGATTCCCCTGGTTATGTGGTTTTGCTGTGTGTGTGTGTGTGTGTGTGTGTGTGTGTGTGTGTTGGGGGCGTCCATATGAGTTTCATGATAGTTTTTTTTCTATTTCTATTAACAATGACATTCGAATTCTGATAATTATTGCATTGAATCTGTGTATGATTTTGGGTAGATCACTTGGTGTGACATTTTAACAGTATTAACTCTTTTAATTCATGAACATGAGATAACCTTCCACTTATTTGTGTCCTCTTCAATATCTTTCATTGACATTTTAGAGTTTTCATTGTGCAGGTCTTACATCTCCTTTTGGTAAATTTATTCCTAAGGTTTATTTTTTTTTAGGGGGTAGCTATTGCAAATGGGATTGTTCTCTTGATTTCTTGTTCGGATAGTTTGTTGTTAGTGCATAGAAGTGTTATGGATTTGGGGGTGTTGATTTTGTATCCTACAATTTTACCGTATCTGTTTTTTGTGTTTTTGTTCTTTTAGAGGATCTTTCTCTGCCACCCAGGCTGGAGTCCAGTGGTGCAATCATAGTTCACTGTAACCTTGTACTCCTGGGCTCAAGCAATCCTCCTGTGTCAGCCTTCCAAACAGCTAGGACTACAGACATGTGCCAACATGCCTATTTTTTAAACTTTTTAAATAGAGATGAGGTCTCACTATTTTGCCCAGGCTGGTCTTGAACTCTTGGCTTCATGTGATCCTCCTGCTTTGGCCTCCCAAAGTGCTTGTATTACAGACATGAACCACTGCACCCAACCTGTTTTATTAGTTCTAAGAGGATTGTGTGTGTGTGTGTGTGTGTGTGTGTGTGTGTGTGTGTGGAGTCTTCAGGGTTTGTGATCCTGTTGTCAGCAAACAATGACAATTTCACTTCTTTCTTTCCTATTTGAATGACTTTTATTTCTTTCTCTTGCCTAACTGCTCTGGCAAGAATTTCCACTATGTGGAATAGAAATGGTGAGAGCTGGCATCCTTGTCTGATCCCAGATTTTAAAGGAGAGGCTTTTAATGTTTTACTGCTGAGTGTAATGTTAGCTGTGGGCTTCTCATATGGCCTTTATTTTATTGAGGTACATCCTTTCTACACCCAGTTTGGTGACAGTTTTTTTTTTTTTTATCATAAAAGTATGTTGAATTTTGTCAAATACTTTTTCTGCATCTAATGAGATAATTACATGGCTTTTGTTTTTCGTTCTGTTAATGTGATGTATCAAATGTATTGATTTGCATACGTTTCACCATCCATGCATCCCAATAATAAATCCCACTTGATAATGGTAGATTTATAATGTGTTGTTGAATTTGGTTTGGCAGCATTTTGTTGAGAATTTTTACATCTATGTTATCAAGAATATTGGCCTGTAATTTCCTTTTCTTGTAATGTCCTGGTCTGACTCTGGGATCAAGGTAATGGTGGCCTTGCAAAAAGAGTTTGGAAGTATTCTCTCCTCTTTAATTTTTGGGAAGAGTTAGAGAAGGATTAGTATTAGTTCTTCACTAAATGTTTGGTAGAATTCAGCAGTGAAGCTGTCAGATCCTGGGCAACTTTTTATGAAAGATTTTTTTTTTATTACTGATTTAACCTCCTTATAGTAATTACTGGTCTGTTCAGATTTTCTGCTTTTTCATGATTCAGTGTTGGTAGGTTCTATTGTCTAAGAATTTATCCATTTCTTCCAGGTTATCCAATTTATTGGCATATATTTATTCATAATAGTCTGTTACTTTGTACAGTTGTACGGTCTCCTCTTTCATTTCTGATTTTTATTTACTTGAATCTTCCCTCTCTTTTTCTTAGTCTAGGTAAGGGTTTGTAGATTTTGTTTATCTTTTTAAAAAACCAAGTCTTACTTTCACTGATCTTTTATACTGTTTTTCTAGTCTCTACTTCATTTTTTTCCTGCTCTGAGCTTTATTATTTCCTTCCTTCTGCTAACTTTGGGCTGGGCTTAGTTTGTTATTCTTTTCCTAGTTCCTTGAGGAGAAATCTTAAGTTACTTATTAGAAATATGTCTTCTTTTTTGATATGGGCATTTATTGCTGTAAAATTTCCTTAGAAGTGCTTTTCCTCTATACCATAAGCTTTGGTATGTTGTGTTTCAATTTTCATTTGTCTCAAGATATTTTAAAATCTTTCTTTTAATTTCTTCATTATGCATTGGTTGTTCAGGAGCATGTTAATTGCCATGTATCTGTGAATTACCTAAAATTCCTCTTGTTCTTGATTTCTAGGATTCAAACTAATGTGGTCAAAAAAATACTTGATATGATTTCAATATTCTTCAATTTGCTAAGGCTTGTTTTGTACTCCAACAGGTGATCTATCCTGGAGAATGTTCCATGTGTGCTTGAGAAGAATGTGTATTCTGTTCCTGTTGGACTGAATGTTCTGTATATTTCTGTCAGTTCCATTTGGGCTAAAGTGTTGCTCATGTCTAATCTTTTATTATTAATTTTCTGTCTGTATAATCTGTCCATTGCTTAAAGTGGGGTATTCTCCAACCCCACTGGAAACAAACAAAATATAAATAAAGTGGTATATTGAAGTCCCCTGCTATTAATTTGTTGCAATTTATCTCTCCACTGATCCTTTAATATCTGTTTTAGATATTTAGGTATTCTGATGTTGCATGCATATATATTTGTAATTGTTATATCCTCTTGATAAATGGATCTCTTTACCATTATATAATGTCCTCTTTGTCTCTTTTTTATAGTTTTTGACTTAAAGTCTATATTGTCTAAAACAATATTTATGACTGTTATATTCTCTTGATAAACTCCTCTATCATTATTATAATGTCCTATTTTTTACAGCTTTTTAATTAAAGTCTAAATTGTCCAAGAATATTCAGCTACCCCTGCTATCTTTTGGTATGCATTTATGTGGAATATCTTTTTCTATCCTTTCACTTCCAGTCTATGTGTCCTTAAAAGTAAAGTTAGTCTCTTGTAGATAGCATATAGTTGGGTCTTGTTTTTTTTTCCATTGAGCCACAGTATGTCCTTTTTTAAGATAATTTAATCCATTTAAATTCATGGTAATTATTGATAGTAAAGACTACTGCCATTTTGCTAATTGTTTTCTGGTGGTTTTGTTGATACTTTGTGGCATCTCTTGCTATCTTCCTTTTTGGTTTGATGGCATCAGATTTTCATTAGTAATGTCCTTGGCAAATTTGTCAATGAATTTCTCTGCTGTTTTGTGATCAAAAGTTTTATCACCACAAATCTTTAAAAATTTAATATCATTCTTTTTCTCAGTTTCTGCAACCAGCCTGTTGAATATTCACAGTTTTTCAATTTTCAGTTCATTGTGCTAGATCTCTGCTTGTTTCATGACCAGTACACTATTACGTGTCATATATTCACTTCAACACTGATGGATCTACTCTTTCAGCACATGACTGAGGTCTTCACTTTTAGCTTTATGTAGTATTCTATTTTTCATCACTTTAAGCACAGAACTTCAATGGCTTATCCTTCTGTGACACAGGTAATATATGGTAGTCATTCTAGCACTATACTCTTTTGTAAGACATTTCACACTTACACTGCTGTCCAGTTTCTCCAATAGCATGACTTTCTGAGCTATGGATAAAAATAAATGATTCTTCTTTTTCTTATCATTGTTCCCAATGGGGCATCTGCAGACCTTTTAGCCTTTTTCAACAATATCTTTATACCACAGAGCAGAGAATAAGCAAAGCAATAGAAAACAAAAACACGCAGTGAGCAACATATGTAAATCCTGGCCCCATGTGGGGCATTATAGTGACCTGCTGTTCATGCAGCCAGCCTGCACACATGCTATTTTATTATGCTTTGTAGGTGTGCTTGTGTAGGGAAATCTGGGTATGCTCAGAAAAGATATATTGCAGCTGAATGGGCTGGGAGGGTCTTTTTTTTCTCTTGAGGATGCTGAATAAACTGTGTGTTGTGTCCCTGCATTTTGAATGTGACTTGTCACATGAGGTCAGGTGTGGAATTTTTATACTTGTGATGTCATGTCAGTACTCAAAAAGTTTTACACTTTGAGTATTTTGGATTTGCAGATTAGGGATGCACAATCTGTACTGATCTCAGGGACATTAAAAGCATAATAGAAAAATGCTATGAACAACTCCATGCCTGTAAGTTTAATAACTTACATGAAAGAGATCAATTCTGTGAAAGACACAAACTACCGAAACTCATACAAGGAGAAATAAATAATTGGAATAAACATTTATTTATTAAACAAATTCAATAAAATAATTGATAACATTCCAAAAATGAAAGCACCAGGCCCACTGGTGAATTCTACTCAATATTTAAGAAGGAAATAATATCAATTCTCTATGATCTCATCCAAAAAATACAAGCAGAGGAAACACCATCTAATTCAATTAATGAGGCTAGCATGACCCTAATACCAAAACCAAGTTAAGAGGCCAGGCGCCGTGGCTCACGCCTATAATCCTAGCACTTTGGGAGGCCAAGGTGGGTCGATAACCTGAGATCAAAAGTTCGAGACCAGCACTCTATTAAAAATACAAAAATTACCCGGGTGTGTGGTGCACGCCTGTAATCTCAGTTACCCAGGAGGCTGAGGCAGGAGAATCACTGGAACCTGGGAGGGGGAGGCTGCAGTAAGCTGAGATTGCACCACTGCACTCCAGGTTGGGCAACAGAGACAGACTCTGTCTCAAAAAAAAAAAAAAAAAAAAAAAAAAAAAAAAGAGAGAGAGAGACATTACAAGAAAGTAAAACTTGAAAACCAGTAAACAAAGATGCAAAAACCCTAAACAAAATATTACCAAATTAAATCCAACACAATATATAAGGAATTACTATGACCAAGTGAGACTTACTGTATTAGACGCATCTGACAAAATTAAATGCCCATTCATGATAAAAACCTCTCAGTAACCTAGAAATAGGGAGGAGCTATCTAAACTTTATATAGAACATCTATAAAAACCATACAGTTATCATATTTAATGGTAGGACATTAGATGCTTTACCCCTATGATCAAGAAAAAGGTAAGAAGTGCCCTCTCACTACTTCTATTCAACATGGTACTGGAAGTCCTAGCTAATGCAGTAAGACAAGAAAAGAAAGTGAAAGGTATAAAGATTGGGAAGGAAAAATAAAACTATCTTTTTTTCTGCAGATGACATGATTGGCTATGTAGAAAATCCCATGAAATTGAAAAAAACATTCCAGACCATCCAACCAACCAACCAACCAACCAAACAAACAAATAAAACAACTCCTGGAACTAGTAATGATTAGTGATTATAGTAAGATTGTACGACATAAGATTATTTTAATGTCAATTGCTTTCCTATTTAGCAACAATGAACAATTTTAATTTGAGATTGCATTAGTACCGAAAAGAGAAATACTTAGGTATACATCGCGCAAAATATGTACCAGATCTATATGAGGAAACCGATACAACTCTGATGAAAAAAATCAAAGATGTAAATAAACTGAGTCTTGGATAAGGCAACTCAGTATTGTTAAGATGCCAGTTCTTACCAACTTGATCTGCACATGCAACACAATCCCAATAAAAATTCCAGCAAATTATTTTGTATTGACAAATTGATTTTTAAAGCTTATGTGGGGAAGGCAAAAGACCCCAAATAGTCAACTCAGTATATAAGGAGAACAATATTGGAGGACTGACACCACCTAACTTCAAGCCTTACTGTAAGGCTATGGTAATCAAGGCAGCATTGTGTTGCAAAAGAATAGAAAAATCGATCAATGAAAGAGAAGAGAGCCCAGAAACAGATACACACAAATACTGTCAACTGATCTTTGACAAAGTAGCATAAGCAACCAAATGGACAAAGAATAGTTTCTTCTTCTTCAACAAATAGTGCTGGAACAATTGGATATCTATATGAAAAAATGAACCTAGACAAAGACTAGACTTTTCACAAAATGTAACTCAAGATGGACCATAGGACTATAACAGCAAAACACAAAATTATACAACTTCTTAAAAGAAAACAAGAGAAAATCTAGGTGACCTCGGGCTTGCTGATCAGTTGTTAGATGTATCACCAAAAACATGATCTATGAAAGAAAAAAACAGGTAAGTTGGACCTCATTAAAAGTAAAAACTTCTGTGCTACAAAAGGCACTGTTAAGAGAATGAAAAGACAATTCACAAAATAGGAGAACATCTTTGCAAAACACATACTAATGAAGGACTGGTATTCAAAATACATAAAGAGCTCTTTAAAATCAACAATAAGAAAATAAATAACTTAATTTTAAAAATGAGTAAACCTGTGATCCCAGCACTTTGGGAGGCAGAAGCAGGTGGACCACTTGAGGTCAGGAGTTCAAGACTAGCCTGGCCCACATGGTGAAACCCTGTCTCTACTAAAAATACAAAAATTAGCCAGGCATGGTGGTGCATGCCTGTAGTCCCAGCTACTCAGGAGGCTAAGGCAGGAGTATCGCTTGAACCTGGGAGGCAGAGGTTGCAGTGAACTGAGATCATGCCATTGCACTCCAGCCTGGATAACAGAGTGACTCTGTCTCAAAAAAAAAAAAAAAAAAAAAAAAGTAAAGGATCTCAAAGACACTTAAGCAAAGAAAATATATAGATGGTTAAGTAAGCATATAAGAGGCTCAACATAATATGTCATCAGAGAATTGTAAATTAAAATAACAATGATATACTACTACACTACTTATTAGAATGGCAAGAATCCAAAAACCTAAAAATACCAATTGTTGTACAACATCCTCATTCATCTCATCCGTTGCTGGTGGGAATGCAAAATAGTACAACCACTTTGAAAGATAGTTTGGCAGATTCTTTCAAAGCTAAATATAGCCTCACCATATTTAATAGTCTGTTCTTGCAGTGCTAATAAAGATATACCTGAGAATGGGTAATTTATAAAGAAAAAGAGGTTTAATAGACTCACAGTTGCACATGGCTAGGGTCATAATCATGGCTGAAGGTGAATGAGGAGCAAAGGCTGTCTTACATGGTGGCAGACAAGAGACTGTATATAGGGGAACTGCCCTTTATAAAACGTGAGACTTATTCACTATTATGAAAACACCATGGTAAAAATCCACCCCCATGATTCAATTACCTCCCACCGGGTCCCTCCCCTCCCACGACACATGGGGATTATGGGAACTACAATTCTGGATGAGATTTGGGTGGGGACTCAGCCCAAGAATGTCACCATATGATCTAGCAATCATGCTCCAAGGTTTTTACCCAATAAAAACCTATGTCCATACAAAGACCTGCACAAGAATGTTTATGCTAGTTTTATTCATAATTTCCCCAGACTGGAAACAACCAAGATGTCTTTCAATAGGTGAATATATAAACAAACTATAATGTGTCTATACAATGGAATATTTTTTAATGATAAAAAAGAACTATCAAGCCATGAACATACATGGAAGAACTTTAAACGCATATTGCTTAGTGAAAGAAGCCAGTCTCAAAAGGCTATATACTGTGTGATTCCAGCAATATGACATCTTGGAATAAACAAAACTACAGAGACATTAAAAAGATCAGTAGTTGCTAGGGATTCAAAGGAAGGGAGAGGAATAAAAAGTATGGGCATGCATAAAAAGCACATGGGTATTTTAGTATGGTAAAACTCTTTATGACACTGTAATAATGAATATATGACATTATGCATTTTTCAAAGCCATAGAACTGTACAATATAATGAGTGAACCTTAATGTAAACTATGGACTTTAGCTAATGATAATACATCAGTATGTTTTCATTAGTTTTAACAAATGTGCCACATCAATACAAGACATTAATAAAAGGGTAAACTGTGTGTTGGGGAGGTTATGTGGGAATTCTGTGCTACTTCCTTAATTGTGCCATGAATCTAAACTGTTCTAATAAAGAAAGTCTATGAATTGAATCCCTGCTCCACCACTATTCCCATCCACACACACAGAGTAGGAGTGAAAACTGGCTAACCAAATTCAGCAGGAATGAAACTTGACAAGATACAAAGGAACAGTCAAACATGGCCCGCAATAGTATAGTGTCTGTGTTCATTTGCTTTGCGTTGCTATAAAATAATACCTGAGGCAGGGTAGTTTTAAAGGAAAAAAAGGTTTATTTGGCTCACAGTTCTGATGTCTGGACAAGTTCGAAATTGGGCATCTGGTGAGGGCCTCAGGCTGCCTCCACCCATGGCAGAGCTGGCTTGTACAAAGATCACATGGTAAGAAAGGAAGCAGGAGAAAGAGCGGGGAGGTGTGGGATGCTTTTAACAACCATTTTTAGTCGAGAAAGACCTAATAGAGTGGTAACTAAGAGTGAGAACTCTCTCATTACCATAAGAAAGGCCTCAAGTAGATCATGCAGGATCTGCCCCCATAACTCCAACACCTCCCACTAGGCTCCACCTCCCAGCACCACCACACTGGGGATTAAATTTCAACATGAGGTTTGTAGGGACCAAACATCCAAGCTACAGCAGTGTCCAAATTGGACCTAATCAGACCTGAATTCAGTTATGCCTGTTACAATTTAAAATAGGGATACTTTGAAGCACCTCCATAGGAGGGCTTACCAGGTAGTGAGTGGTCTGTAAAACTTATTAGGTTTTATGGAAAACTGCTGAGAAAACATACTGGGCAGGAAGTGAGAATAAATTAAAGGTCTATGATAAGTCTCTTCAAGTATTTGAAGAGGCAGTTTACAGAATTCTGTGTTGCTTCAGAGGGTAACATAATCCAGCTCAGAATGGGACTTATTAGAATTGTACAATAGGATGTTGATGCCTTACAAAAAAATAAGATGCTCTCACTATGTTGATGTATTCCTGCTTAGTATTGAAGGCTAGACAAAATTATCTTTACATGATTTTTCAGTGAAGACACTTAGTTAAAAATAAGCTATCATATCATTTTTCATCCTAATTCTACTTAGATGGGGGTACTCCGTCACAAGAGAATAGTGCCATCTGCATAAGGATCAGTTCTAGCCAAAAGAATTTTTGAGGCGCTCAGCACACTCTCACTAACTAGTTTCTCCATAATTGGAAATTATGCCCTATAACATCAACATGAATACATTTTTATACTAAAAATGTACAGGCTGGTGCAAAAATGTATAGCCTGGTGCAAAATTACTTTTGCACCAGCCTAATAATAGCAAACAATCAACTGTTCTTACATAGACCCAATATTTTTTAATTTTATTAATGATCCCAACTCCCTTAGGAAAAGTAAATCAAGCCTTTTTAAATACATAGTTTTATTTTACATTATATACAGCTTAGTTGTTGGACAAGCACTGATGCTGATTTCAGATATGAGGTCTAAATAAACACAATTTATGAGAATATTACAAATGCACAGTGCTTGCTACATAGCTGCTTCTAAAGAACTACTTGATTAATTGAATTGCTGAATATAGGGTTCAGCTGGTACATGCCTATTGTAAGCATATGCTTTGTTTTACTCAGAATTGGGTCACTGCATTGAGATACCTCAGGCCCTGCTTCCCTTCCTCCTATAAATGAGTGATTACTATGTGCTGGGTGCTTTGCTAGGGCTAGGGATGAGTACTGACTAAACACATGTTTCAAATTATTATAAATGCTATAAAGCAAAGGAGGTGACATTTGAGTTGAGATTTAAAGATAAAAGTAGGCATTAATTTGAAGGAGGGTGGACAAAAATTTTTCAGGCACAGGGGAGAACATGTACAAAGGCCGATGGTAAGAGAAAGGATGGCTGAAGAGCTAAATGAATCCCAGTTAGGCAGTGTTCAGAGAGCATTAAAAAAAAGTAGTTGGGATCAGAGCACATAGAATCTTCCCGAAATATAGAATATTTTGGTCTTTATCAAAGGGAAAATGAGAAACTACTAAAGGATTTTAAAGAAAGCATAAGAATATTTGCCTTTCAAAAAAAATTGCTCTAGCTAGGGAGTAGTTTGTATAGCTACAAGTATTCCCACTCTCTAATAAGACACCAGATCTCTAATTGCTAAGCCTCACCTCGCCCTTCTCTGAGCAGGATAGCTTTGGAATTGTAAGAGAACATGGAGATATACTGAAGCTCAAATCCAGGAAATATAACAAAGTTCAGGAACTTATTTTTTTAGTTAATTGGACCAGACATACTACTGAGAAGATTTTGTTGTTGTTTTCTGTCACGGATTTTGACTCACTGAATTATGAAAATATTCCTGTTTGTTCTAAAATTTCTCTTGGACCTGGTTTGGGATCATCTCATTTAGAATCAAATGGTCTATGTTTGCTGTCTTTATCTTCTCAACGTCAATTCAAGGGTCTATAATCTTCTCTGTCTCCAAGTGTTCCAATGATGTTACCAAATACAAAAGATACTTAAAAATTTATTTGTATAGATTCAGTGAGTACATGTGCAGTTTTGCTACATGGATATATTGTGTAGTGGTGAAGTCTGGGCTTTTAGTGTACCCATTACCGAAACAGTGAACACTGTAATCAATAGGTAAATTTTCAACCCTCACCCACCTCCCAATATCCCTCGTTTTGGAGTTCCCAGCATCTATTACTCTCCTTTGCATTAAAAGACACTTTTCAAGCTTCTTATTTGACCTGAGACGAATTCTTTCTAGAAATGCCTTTTTTCCCTGCTTTCCATGACAATACACTTCTGGTTTCTGCTTACTTTCCTTGATGCTTTTCAATCTTCTTTGAAGGCTTCTTGTCTTCTACTCAACCTTTAACTGCTGTCTTCTCATGCTACCTAGTCTCTCCTGATTGCAACCCACACTGATAGTGTATTAGTCTGTTATTACATTACTATAAAGAACTACCTGACACTGGGTAATTTGTAAGGAAAGGGGTTTAATTGGCTCATAGTTCTGCAGGCTGTGCAGGAAGCATGGCTGGGGAGGCCTCAGAAAACTTACAAGCATGGCGAAAAGTGAAGAGGAAGCAGGCACATCTTCACATGGCAGAGCAGGAGAGAGAGAGCAAGGGGAGGTGATACACACTTTTAAACAATCAGGTGTCATGAGAACTCACTGTCACGAGAACAGCAAGGGGGAAATCCATCCCCATGGTCCAATCACCTCCCACCAGGCCTCTCCTGTAACATTGGGGATCACGATTCAACATGAGATTTGGGCGGGGACACAAATCCAAACCATATCAGGTGGCTTCACTTGATCATCTATATAACTAATGACCTTTAACTCTGAAGTATTTCTCTCCAGCTCAGATTTCTATCCTAAGCAACAGATCCTTATAACCACCTCATAAACATCTCCATGTGACCATTCTTCAAATATCTATAACTCAATGTCTAAAATTGAACTCATGATCTCATTTTGTACCCCTCTGCAAATTGACTCTTTCTCTTCCTCCTCCTTTCCTTAGGCATCACCATCTATTCAGTTGTTCATGCATGAAACCTACACATCATCCTTAATATTTATATCTCACCTCACAGTCTATGCTATTTTATACATAAATCTCCTTTGCATCTTTCAATTTCTTTCCACCCCCATCTTAGTTCATTTTCTGTTGCTATAACAGAAAACCGCAGACTGGGTAGTTTACAAATAATAGAAGTTTATTTGGCTCTGGAAGCTGTAAAGTCCAAGAGCATGGCACTGGCATCTGGTGAGGGTCATCCCATGGTGGAAGGTGGAAGGTGGAAGGTGGAAGGACACACAAAAGAGAGAAAACGGGGGGCTGACTGTATCCTTTTATTAGGAGTGCATTCCTAAGACAATTAACCCTCTCCTATGATAATGGCAATAAAGCCCTCATGGCTGGATCACCTATTAAAGGCCCACCTCTTAATATTGTTATAGTGGCAATAATTCCCAATCCATAAACTTTTGGGGGACACATTCAAACCATAGCAAGCCCCATTATCACTATCTTAATTTAGAGTGACTGCTATTATTCTTTCAAGTAAATTACCACATGATATGGTCTGCATCTGTGTCCCTGCCCAAATCTCATGTCAAATTGTAATCCCCAGTATTGCAAGTGGGGTCTGGTGGAAGGTGATTAGATCATGGGGGTGGTTTCTCATAAATGGTTTAGTACCATCTCCTTGGTGCTGTTCTTGTAATAGTGAGTGAGTCTCACCAGATCTGCTTGTTTAAAAGTATGTAGCACCCCCCTGCTCTCTCTCTTTTCCTCCTGCTCTGGCCATGTGACATGTCTGCTCCCCCTTTGCCTTCGCCATGACTGGAAGCTTCCAGTGGCCTCCCCAGAAGCAGATGCCACTATGCTTCCTACACAGCCTGCAGAACTGTGAGCCAATTAAACCTCCTTTCTTTATAAATTACCAAGCCTCAGGTATCTCTTTATAGCAATCCAAGAATGGACTAATATACTACAATAGTCTTTTCCGTTGTTCTTTGCCTTGAGTTTTCTAAAGCACAAATATGAATGTATCACTCCCTGGATTAAAACACTTTAATGGCTCCTCACTTTTCCTAGGATAAAGTCCAAATTTCTTAAACCTCATTTACAAAGCTTTTCATGCCTCTCTTTATAGATCATTTCTCATCATTCACCTATTTACCTCTATTCTCCAGTCAGGATGAATAACCTTCAAGTCCCCTAGAACACTGACACTATCTCCCTTTACTTAACTAGCTCCTACATATCCTTTGGATCTCAGCTTGGATAGGAGAGTCTCCAACAAATCTGACCTAGTGTCCAGCTTAGGTCATCTCCTCATGTTCTCCCATAGTACTCAGACCTTTCAACTGGATAAAGAGTAAACCCCAGGGGAAACTGTCTTTTCACCATTTAATTTCTATCTACTACCTAGAAAACAGTTTAATAAATATTTGTGAAACGGATAAAATAACTTGTTGCTCAAGCCTGTTTCATGTGGTTCTTAATTTTTTATGTTTTAGTGGATGACAAGAATCTGTAATTTGCATATGCCCTGCAGAAGATAAGGTATGGATATTTAGGACTAGTCTACAGTTAATCAATGTGGATTACAGACTAATTACTTTGTGGACCCTAAAAGTAATTTCAAAATACCCCAAGATTTCAAAAGGAAACGAAAGAAAGAAAAGCAAGCAAAACTAACTTCATGAAATTAATGTATCCTTGAAGGGGATGTTACATTGACTCTCATTACTATAATATCATTGTGGATTTCAGTGGTTTTCCTGGAATGCTGAAAAGAAGTGCAACTGGAAGCCCCCCTGGCAGTTGAGCAAACATTTGCTTGTGGTGAAATAATTCCTGAAAGGGGCATTCATTCAATAAACATTTATTGAGCAACCACACACACACAAATGTACACACACACACACATATATGTAAATACATGTTTATATACTATATTGTCACATAGTAAATGCTTGGGGATACAACAGTAAACAAAGCAGATCAAAATCTTTAATCTTTCTCTCTTTTTTTTTTTTTGAGATGGAGTCTCACTCTGTCACCCAGGCTGGAGTGCAGTGGCGTGATCTCGGCTCACTACAACCTCCACCTCCCGGGTTCAAGTGAGTCTCCTGCCTCAGCCTCCTGAGTAGCTGGGATTACAGGCACCTGCCACCACGCCTGGTTAATTTTTGTATTTTTAGTAGGGACAGCTGTTCACCATGTTGGCCAAGCTGGTCTTGAACTCCTGACCTCAGGTGATCTGCCGCCTCGGCCTCCCAAAGTGCTGGGATTACAGGCATGAGCCACTGCGCCTGGCCAAAAATCTCTAATCTTATAGAGGTTTTACTCACCTTTTTATCTTTAGCACCTCAAGAATGCTTAATAAATATTTGTGAATTAGTTAATTAATGTTTCTTAAGACCTGCTCACAATCTGTATTTCCTTAAGTCTTGATGGTCTTTCATTCTAGATGTGCTATTGCATAGCAGATCCCATAGATAAGGAAGAAAGGCTGTGATTATCCTGAACGTAACTTCTACTTCCCTTTATATTTCTTATTTTAAAATCACTTCACCATAATTTATTATAATTACCAAAATGTTAGCTTATGAAATTTGAAGCAGGTCTCTTTATAGAGAATAGACAGGCAGTTACAAAAAATGATCTTTTATCATAATTTTGTTGATGATTTTGCCTACAGTAATTATAGAGAACTGTTAATCACTTACACCAAGATGATCCCTAATTTAAGCATATTATGCATGTGCTGTATGCACCTTATTTAAAAGAAAATCAATTTGTTATTTATTTCATTATATTTTTCAGCAGTTTTTCTGTACAATATGTGAAAATTGAAAAGTTGAACAAAGTCAACTCAAGGTTCCATCAGATTGCTTTATCTACAGGTTTTAGGGTTATAAATATAAAATTAAGGTTATTGCTTCTTTGAGAGCTAAAGTACTTAGTAAAACATTCATTGAGGTTTCTTCTTTGTAGTCTGATAATGTTAAACATGGCTTATATCACATTTATAAGCAACAGAATTATTTCAAAAAATGTAGCTAATGATAAGGATGAATGTCATTTACTTTTGTTTTGATCGCCAGGAAATATTGTTTACTTTACTTTAAAATTTATGTGAGCCATTTGATTATATGCCTTTTTTAATTAGCTTGAAGGAAGCAATCACTGGGGAGAAAGCGGAAATCAATTCTGATCCGATATTGATAGCTACTGTGCTGTAAACTGTGTGTCCTTTCTAATTAAATGTAAACATGTTCAGTTCTAAAGTCCAGCAGCAATGACAACAGTCACTAGGAAAGATTGCCTAAGTACTGCTCAACTGATTTGCCGGCCTTTCTTTCTTTCAAAGTTGTGCTTGTGCAATCATTGGTGGGGTGAATGCTGGTTGTAACTGACTTTTTTTTAGGTCATCTTCAGAGAAAACATTTGACAAGAATGTAGAGTGCTCTACATGTAATACCTGAAGTTACTTATTAACTATGTCCTTCTGATAGCTAATCAATGGCATTGCATAGAGTGAAATTTGGTGCACTAAACTGCCCCCCTGTCCAAAGCCAAGTCTTGGTAAATATTTAATGGCTGTAAAGGTGTTTTGCTAGTTATCAAACTGATATGTTAAAGGACTCTTAAAAGCAACTTTATCTTTTCTTCCATTCCATAAATAATTTGCTCAGCAATATACTGTGTAGGTGTAAAAGCATTTGGATTATTTCATTTTATTATCTTCCTCAGAAAAAGAACAAATTAGAATTAATATAAAATCATGTTCACTTTAATCAAGTACTTTGTCACTTAAACATAAGAGGGAAAAATAACAACCACCAAACTTCTCTCTTGGTAAAATGCCAACTTAAAAAGCATAAAACAACCCAACCCCTTTCACTTTACTAAACACTACACTAGACTGGTTCAAAACCTGTTGTACAGCTGCTGTCATAAGGAAATGTTATAAAATTTCTCTTGCAACACACTCTGGAAAAATTAGAAGACATTTGGATTTTTGCTTTTTATTCAACATAGTACAGGTTGGGCTTTACCTATTTACTTTTTAAATTATCTGTTGAGCCCCCTTGTTTTCTCTAATTTAAGTCCTAGCTAAGCAGAAAAACTAGCAGTTTTATTCTTGAAATAAATAAACAAATATCCTAAGATTTAAGTTTTATTAGAATACTTGATAATTGCTTAGGTCCTGTCTAGAAATGAGTCTGATTTCTTTAAATTTACACTTATTTAATGCTTACAGATTGGGAAGGAAGCTAGTAGTACTTTTTTTTAATTCTGGCAGGAGAAATAGTTTAAATGTATTTCAGTCTAAAATTTAAGACACTAAAGACTGACTGACTTATGAGGTGGGAATTTTAATAGCCTAATTGTAGAAAGTCACAAATTACACTCCCAAGTAGGAAATAAGTTCTGGTGACTGAAAGTCCTACATTGAATTAATGACTCTGCAAGATACATCCAATATCAAAAGGGTTAAAAATGAAAAAATAAAGAAAAAGTATTAGAGTAAAATCATTAAAGTTCAGTTTTTAGAATGAACAAATATTACAAATTTGCCAGATTTGAGGTGGTAATGATGCATTTCTCAACACTAGGAAGACCTGCTTATTTTACCTTGTGGTGGTCTGAAAGGAATATTTATATATGTTTTTGCCTGCATAGCTGGTGTATGGAAGTTTCCTACTATTAGTTTCCTACTATTAGTGACATATTAAGTTAGATTTTAAGATGTTATTGATGGTCTAAGTGTAATGTAATTGTTCCTAAAATCCTGTCTAAAGATTATTTCAATATTGTATCACTTTGGAAGAGTAAGGCACCATGTTCCACCGTGTTCCAACTTCAAGGAGTTGCATTTTGTATATTGCTGACCACAGTATATCAAGAGTTCAGAAAGAATATTCATGTTTTTAAATTAGTATTTCCGGTTTGTGCCTCCTGAAGACATGTCTATTTTGATTTTGATCTCTGAAATGTTTATTATAAAGGTATTTTCCTACTTCTCAAATTTTGGCCAGAGACCAATGTCAGATCAGAACAAGGGAGAGGCCAGCAGGTACATGTCTGGAGCCTCAATCTAAAATGATAACAAAACTTCACTGAAATAAGTTGAAAATATGATACTAGTTAACTCAGGCTGCAGAGGTAACCAATTACTCATGGAAATCAAAAAATATAAATTTGGTATACTGATGCTAAAACAGGCACTTCAATAGGAAATTAAAATTCTTTTTCTGGCACTGAAAACACAATTGCATATATGTGAAAAGATAAGCTGCATTAACTAACCTTTACCAGCCAGCTTTTTAAAAATTTATTTTTATTTTTATGGATTCAGGGGGTACATGTGTAGTTCTGTTACATGGATACATTGCATAGTCGTGAAGTCTGGGCTTTTAGTACACCCACCACCCAAATAGTGAACACTGTACCCAACAGGCAATTTTTCAACTCTCACCTCCTTCTTCCTACCCCAGTTTGGAATCCCCAGTGTCTATTATTCTCCTCTGTATTTCCACGTGTATCCATTGCTTAGCTCCCACTTATAAGTGAGAACAAAGAGTAACTGATTTTGTGTTTCTGAGTTATTTCTCTTAGAATAATGACCTCAAGATCCATCTATATTGCTACAAATGACATATTTTCATTCTTTTTCTTGGCTGTGTAGTATTCCACAGTATATATATATCCCACATTTTCTTTATCCAGTCATCCACTGGATGAGCACTTAGGTTCAGTCCACAGCTCTGTTATTGTGAATAGTGTTGAGATAAATGCACAAGTGCAGGTGTCTTTTTCTTTGGGTAGATATCCAGTAGTGGGAATGCTGTGCTGAATGGTAGTTCTATTTTTATTTCTTTGAGAAATCTCCATACTGTTTTCCACAGAGGTTGTATTAATTTACATTCCCACGAACAGCGTATAGTGGTTCCTTTCCTCCACATCTTTGCTACCTTGTTTTCTGAAGTTTTATAATAGCAATTCTGACTGGTGTGAGATGGTATCTTATAGTGGTTTTAATTTGCATTCTTCTTCTGTTTAGTGATTTGAGTATTTTTTTCATATGTTTGCTGGCCACTTGTGTGTCATCCTTTGGGAAATACCTGTTTATGTCCTTTTCCCAATTTTTAATGGGGTTATTTTTTTCTTATTGAGTTATTTGAGTTCCTTGTAGATTCCAGCTGTTAGTCCTTTGTTCAACGCATAGTTTACAGCAAATATCTCCTCTCTTCTACAGGTTGTCAGTTTAATATGTTGATTATTCCTTTTGCTGTCTGGAAGCTTTTTAGTTTAATTGAGTCCCATTTGTCTATTTTTGTTTTTGTTGCATTTGCCTTTGAGGTCTTAGTTATAAAATCTTTGCTTAGGCTGATGTCCAGAATTTTTCCTGGGTTTTATTCTAGGATTTTCATAGCTTCAGATCTTATGTTTAAATCTTTAATCCATCTTGAGTTAACTCCTGTATACAGTGAGAGACAGGGGTCCAATTTAACTATTTTGCATATGGCTATTCAATTTTTCCAACACCGTTTATTGAATAGTGTGTCCTTTCTCCACTGTATATCTTTATCAACTCTGTCAGAGATCAGTTGGTTGTATGTATGCAGCTTTATTTTTGGGTTCTCTGTTCTGTTCCATTGATCTATGTGTCCATTTTTCTATCTGTACTGATAAAATTTGGCTCTGTGTCCCGATCCAAATCTCACCTTGTAGCTCATGTAACTCCTATGTGTTGTGGGAGGGAGCCGTTTGGACATGATTAAATTATGGGGGTGGGTATTTCCTGTGCTCTTCTTCTGATAGTGAGTGGGTCTCACAAGATCTGATGGTTTTAAAAATGGGAGTTTGCTTACACAAGCTCTCTCTTTGCCTGCTGACATCCACATAAGATGTGACTTGCTCCTCCTTGCCTTCTGCCATGATTGTGAGGCTTCCCCAGACATGTAGAACTGTAAGTGCAATAAACCTATTTCTTTTGTAAATTGCCCAGTCTCAGGTATGTCTTTACCAGCAGCATGAAAACAGAC
This sequence comes from Theropithecus gelada, assembly GCF_003255815.1. Lineage (NCBI taxonomy): Eukaryota > Metazoa > Chordata > Mammalia > Primates > Cercopithecidae > Theropithecus > Theropithecus gelada. Next base: position 38,518,261 of record NC_037675.1, on the reverse strand, counting down.
TAATACAGTAATTTGGTACCAGTAGAGTGGGGTGTTGCTGAAAAGATACCCCCAAATGTGGAAGTGACTTTGGAATTAGGTAACAGGCAGGGGTTGGAACAGTTTGGAGGGCTCAGAAGAAGACAGGAAAATATGGGAAAGTTTGGAACTTCCTAGAGACTTGTTAAATGGTTTTGACAAAAATGTTGATAGTGATATGAACAATAAGGTCGAGGCTGAGGTGGTCTCAAATGGAGAAAAAGAAACCTGTTGGGAACTGGAGTAAAGGTCACTCCTGTTATGTTTTAGCAAAGAGACTGGCAGCATTTTGTTCCTGCCCTGGAGATTTACAGAACTTTGACCTTGAGAGACATGATTTAGGGTATCTGGTGGAAGAAATTTCTAAGCAGTAAAGCATTCAAGAGGTGACTTGGGTGCTGTTAAAGGCACTCAGTTCCACAAGGGAAACAGAGCATAAAAGTTTAGAAAATTTGCAGCCTGACAATGCAATAGAAAAGAAAATCCCATTTTCTGAGAAGAAATTGAAGCCTGTTGCAGAAATTTGCTTAAGTAGCTTGGAACCAAATGTTAATCACCAAGACAATGGGAAAAATGTCTCCAGGACATGTCAGAGGTCTTCACAGCAGCCCCTCCCATCACAGGCCCACAGGTCTAGGAGGAAAAAGTGGTTTTACGGGCCAACCCCAGGGTCCCCACGCTGTGTACAGCCTAGGGACTTTGTGCCCTGCATCCCAGCCACTCTAGTTGTGGCTGAAAGGGGCCAATGTAGAGCTCAGGCTATGGCTTCAGAGGGTGCAAGCCTCAAGCCTCGGCAGCTTCCACATGGTGTTAAGCCTGTGAGTGGACAGAAGTCAAGAATTGAGGTTTGGGAACCTCTGCCTAGATTTCAGAAGATGTATGGAAATGCATGGATGCCCAGGCAGAAGTTTGCTGTAGGAGTGGGGTCCTCATGGAGAACCTCTGCTAGGGCAGTGCAGAAGGGAAATGTGGGGTGGGAGCCCCTACACAGAGTCCCTACTAGGGCACCACCTAGTGGAGCTGTGAGAAAAGGGCCATTGTCTTCCAGACCCCAGAATGGTAGATCTATTGACAACTTGCACCGTGTGCCTGGCAAAGCTGCAGACACTGAACACCAGCCCGTGAAGGCAGTCGGGAGGGAAGCTGTACCCTGCAAAGTCACAGGGTAGAACTGCCTGAAACTCTGGGAACCTACCTCTTGCATCAGCATGACCTGGACATGAAACATGGAGCCCAAGGAGATAATTTTGGAACTTTTAGGATTTGACTGCCCTGCTGGATTTGGACTTGCATGGGTCCTGTAGCCCCTTTGTTTTGGCCAATTTCTCCCACTTGAAATGGCTTTATTTACCCAATGCCTGAACCCCCATTGTATCTAGGAAATAACTAACTTGCTTTTGATTTTACCAGCTCATAAGCAGACTGTTTGGGGGACTGTTCTGAAGGCATGATTGGTTTTGAAATGCGAAGATATGAGATTTGGGAGGGGCCAGAGGCAGCATGATATAGTTTGGTTCTATGTCCCCACCCAAATCTCATCCTGTACCTCACATAATTCCCATGTGTTGTGGGAGGGACCTGGTGGGAGATGACTGAATTATAGGGGAGGCTCTTTCCCGTGCTGTTGTCGTGGTAGTGAATAGGTCTCATGTGATCTGATGGTTTTAAAAACGAGAGTTCCCTTGCACAAGCTCTCTCTTTGCCCACTGACATCCACATAAGATTTGACTTGCTCCTCCTTGCCTTCTGCCATGATTGTGAAGCCTCCCCAGCCATGTGGAACTGTAAGTCCAAACACCTCTTACTTTTGTAAATTGCCCAGTCTCAGGTATGTCTTTATCAGCAGTATGAAAACAGACAAATACAAGTACCATACTGTTTTTGTTTACTATGGCCTTGTAGTATAATTTGAAGTCAGGTAATGTGATGCCTCCACCAGCTTTGTCCTTTTTGCTTAAAACTGCTTTGGTTATTCAGGCTCTTTTTTGGTTCCAAGTGAATTTTAGCAGTATTTTTTTCTAATTCTATGAAATATGATGCTGGTAATTTGATAGGAATTATGTTGAATCTATATATTCTTCTGGTGAATATGATCATTTTAATGATATTGATTCCTTTGATCCATGAACATGGCATGTTTTTCCATTTGCATCACCTAGAATTTCTTTCGTCAGTGTTTTGTAGTTCTCCTTGAAGAGGTCTTTCACCTTCTTGGTTAAGCATATTCCTAGGATTTTATTTCTTGTGTGGCTATTGTAAATGGGATTGAGTTCTTGATTTGGTTCTCAGCTTGAATGTTATTAGCATATAGAAATGCTACTGATTTTATACATTGACTTTGTATCCCGGAACTATACTGAAGTCATTTATCAAATCTAGGGGTCTTTGGGAGGCATCATCAGGGTTTTCTAGGTATAAGATCATGTCATCAGTGAACAGAGATAATTTAATTTCCTCTTTTCCAATTTGGATGCCTTCTATTTCTTTCTCTTGCCTGATTGCTTTGGCTAGAAATTCCAGTATTATGTTAATGGGAGTGGTGAAAGTGGGTGTCTTGTTCTGGTTCTTAGGGGAAATGCTTTCAACTTTTTCCCATTCAGTAAGATGTTGGCTGTGGGTCTGTTGTATATGGCTCTTATTATTTTGAGGTATGCTCCTCCAAGGCCTAGTTTGTTGAAGGTTTTTATCATGAAGAGATGTTGGATTTCATCAGATACTTTTTCTGCATCTATTGAGATGATCATATGGTTTTTGTCTTTAATTCTGTTTATGCAGTGAATTACATTTGTTGATTTGCATATGTTGAACCATCTTTGCCTCCCTGGAATGAAACCCATTTGACCGTGGTGTACTAACTTCTTGATGTGCTATTGGATTTGCTTTGCTAGAATTTTATTATTATTATTGTTATTATTTTATTATTATTATTATTTTGAGATGGGAGTCTTACTGTTGTCCAGGTTGGAGTGCAGTGGCACAATCTCAGCTCACTGCAACCTCCGCCTCCCAAGTTCAAGCAATTCTCTTGCCTCAGCCTCCTGAGTAGCTGGCGTTACAGGCACCAGACAGCCACCATGCCCGGGTAATTTTTGTATTTTCAGTAGAGACGAGGTTTTCACCATGTCTGTCAGGCTGGTCTCAAACTCCTGACCTCAACTTATCTGCCCACCCCAGCCTCCCAAAGTGCTGGGATTACAGGCATGAGCCACTGTGCCCGCCCAGCCTGTTTGCTAAAATTTTGTATCTATGCTTTTTTTTTATATCTATGCTTTTTAGGGATGTTGGCCTGTAGTTTTCTTGGTGCATATGTGTCCTTCCCTGGCTTTGGTATTAGGGTGATGATGGTTTCGCAGAATGGGTTAGGGAGAAATCCCTCCTCTTCAACTTTTTAGAATAGTTTCAAGAAGATTGCTACCAGCTCTTCTTTGTACATGTACTAAAATTTGTCTGTGAATCCTTCTGGTACTAGGCTTTTTGTTGTTGTTGGAAACATTGTCATTACTGTTTCAATTTTATTACTCATTACAGGTCTGATCAGGGTTTCTATTTCTTCCTGGTTCAATCTGGGGAGGCTGTCAGTTTCTAGGAATATATCCATTTCCTATAGGTTTTCTAGTTTGTGTGTATAGAGGTATTCATAGTATCTCTGATGATCTTTTGTACTTTTGTGGTATCAGTTGTATTGTCACCATTATCATTTCTGATTGTACTTATTTGAATCTTCTCTCTTTTGTTATTGGTTATTCTAGCTAGTCATTTATTAGTTTTGTTTTTCTTTTCAAATAACCAACTCTTCATTTTGTTGATTCTTTGATTCATTTTTTCATCTCACTGTTATTTAGTTCTGCTTTGAGCTTTGTTATTTCTTTTCTTCTGCTAGCTTTGGATTTAGTTTGTTCTTGTTTTTCTAGTTCCTAGGGGTGAGGTGTGGCATTAGGTTGTTAATTCAAGACCTTTTTATCTTTTTGATGTAGAGATTTAACGCTATAAACTTTCCTCTTAGTGCTGCTTTTGCTGTATCCCAGAGGATTTGGTACGTTGTGTCTCTATTTTCATTTGTTTCAATAACTTTTAAATTTCTGTCTGAATCCCACCATTTATCCAAGGACCATTCAGGAACGAGCTGTTTATTTTCAATTTATTTATTTATTGACAGAGTCTTGCTCTGTCGCCCAGGCTGGAGTGTAGGGGCACAATCTTGGCTCACTGCAACCTCTGTCTCCTGTGTTCAAGTGATTCTCCTGCCTCAGCATCCTAAGTAGCTGGGACTAGAGGCATGTGCCATCAGGCCCAGCTAAGTGTGTGTGTGTGTCTGTGTGTATGTGTATGTGTGTGTGTGTGTGTGTGCGTATTTTCTTTTTTTTAGTAGAGACAGCATTTCGCCATGTTAGCCAGGCTGGTCTCAAACTCCTGACTTCAAGTGATCCTCTCACTTTAGCCTCCCAAAGTGCTGGCATTATAGGCATGAGCCACTGTGACTGGCTTCAGTGTATTTACATAGTTTTGATAGTTCCTCTTGGTATTGATTTCTAGTTTTATTCCACTGTGGTCCAAGAAGAAAATACCGGTATGATGTCCATTCTGTTGACTTTATTAAGACTTGCTTTGTGGCCAAATATATTATCTATTTTGGAAAATGATCCATGTACAAATGAGAAAAATGTGTATTCTGTCATTGTTGGGTATAATGTTCTGAGAATGTCTATTAGGTTCATTTGGTCTAGAGCTCCGCTTAAGCTCAGAATTTCTTTGTTGACTTTCTGCCTCAATGATCTATCTAGTGCTGTCATTGAGGTGTTGAAGTCTTCCACTATTATTCTATTGCTGTTTATCTCTTTCTGGGTGCACATACATTTAGGATAGTTATATCTCTTTGTTGAATTGAACCCTTTATTATTATATAATGACTTAATCTTTTTTTTTTTTTTTACTGTTTTTGATTTAATGTCTGTTTTATCTGATATAAGTATAGCTGCTCTTGCTCATTTTTGTTTTCCATCTGTATGGTATATCTTTTTCAACCCATGTCTGAGTGTATGAGTGTCTACCCGTGTGTGAGTATATGAGTGTCTACCCATGAGGTGGGTTTCTTGTAGGCAGCAAATGCTTCAGCTAGGTAACTTGTGAACCCAAATAATTTGTGGTGTGATACTATAGGTGATTTAGTTATATGTTTCCTCAGAAATTGTCTGATTTGGGTAATTACAAAAGACAAGAAAGAACAAGAACATATAGGAATACATACAAGGAGCACCTAATCCAGATTAAGTCTTGAAAAAGGAGTAAGAGTTAATCAAACAAGGAAAAATAAAGGGCGTTTCAGGTAGAAAAGGTCATGTATATCAGCATGGTGGTATGAGAAAATCTTTGCTGAAAATATTTAGTTCATTATGGGATTGCAAATATGGCTAGTCCTAAATAGAAATGTGCAGAGTAGAGCACAAGTACCAACATGTAGAGTAAGGTGAGTGAGGGAGAGAATATTATCTTGAGGAAAGGATAGTGTGCTCATCTCACTATTGCTATGTATTTTGTGCAACCAGGAAAAGAATAACCCATTTTCTGATTGCTGGAAACCCAGTATGTGGAAACTCTTGAGTCTGGTTGAAGGCATGTCCATTCTCATGTATTCAGAGCACCTACTTTGTGCCAGACACTGTTCTAGGCATTAAGGAAAGACCAATGAATGAGAAAGATCAAGAATGCTACTTTTGTGGTACTTTCAGAATGAAGATTTTATCCAGATTTAGGAAACACCCACGTGCAGGTAAAGTCCCTTTCTGGAGAGCTCATCTACTACCCTGGTCTAAAAGGCTCTCATCTCTCATGAATTTTCTACTCTGTACACTACACCAAAGCCCCCAGATGCCAATTCTTTATAACAAATGCTTTATTTCAAATTTTATCTTTTCACGATGGGTCTTTTTACATCACGTATAGCTCTAAAATAAATTTTCTATCAACAAAGTATATATTGCTGCAATATGTCCTTTTCAATAGTAAAGATATATCCAATTATTATGCAAATATTAAAAAGGATATTAGTTACAATTATCAAGAACTAGTCAACTGTAAAAACAATTCCTTAAAGGTTGTCTGTAGAGTGTGTTTTCATATGTTCATACTTTATTCCAAAAGATTCTATATTTTTATGAGAAAATAACAGTAGAATGAGCTTTTTTCATATTAAGAAAAGGTCTGAAATATAAACATTAGATTTTGTAGCACTTCAATATCTCTGTCTACCTTCTGGTAATCACTGCCTTTATGAAATTTACTTTTGGAAGTGACAAATACAACTATGAGATCTCGTTGAAACAAGTCAATAACAAAAACACATAAGTCAATCTACAAGCAAATTTAAATTAAATTAAATTTTAATTTAGCAGGGTAATATTTATTGCCCTTATAATTCCATATTTACCTGGCTTGGGATTGAAATAGTGGATTAGGGCAAGATGGCAATGATGCTGACCTTACAAAGAATGTTAGGATCTTTTCACTAATAAAAATTGTATTTCCTTTATCTGAAAAATTCATAGGTACAATAAGCTTGTTTTTCATTTAATACATGCCTATTATGGTTTTGTATAGAACTTACCCATAATATAAGTATGAACAGGGTCCCAGGCTATAATTTGTTCTTCATCTGGGGAATATACTATGGACAGGTATCATTTAGCAACATTTATTTAGGTTGAGGAATATCTATCTGATCTTGTTAACTATTCAAGGAAATATACATTATTTAAAAGATATATTCAATTAGTGAAAATAGGAAAGAGGACTAATTTGGATGGGCAAAGGACGGAAAACTGACCTACATCTTATTTATTTTATTCCTGCAACGAGTATGATGAGTTCACAAGAAAGTTACCAACATTAATGTCATGTAGAAGAAACCTGTATTTTCTTCTACATGATATTGATAAGACCAAGGATTCTACAATAATGCTGTCAGCAATCCTATATTTATGCAATCTATTGAAACATATTGAATAACAGAATGTAACAAATAATTTATTTAATGGGAAAATAACATACAAATATAATAAATCCAATTTGGTAAACATAGACTTACTAAATCTGAGCTATTAAGGAGATTATTGACATCACAATGAAATACACTTTAAAAATTAAAATCATGTAATTTTCACAGAACACCACCAAATTTCTAAAAGTGCATGAATGAAAAAAATTTATACCTATAATATAAACACATTAGTTGCCCTAGAATTATAAACTGAATAAGAGCATCCTTGCCTTAAGAAACTCAAAGTGCAAGTTGAGAAGGCAGAAAATAATAGATTTTGGGAGCAGAGAAGATGCACACCTAATTTGACTGGTGAATGAGAGGGGAGAGAGGCAGTAGGTTATTTACAAGAGAACAATTCCTGAGAAAAAAGCATGAGGCAGCATGAGCAAAAGTATGTTGGTGAGAAAAATAACAGTGTACAGATAACTAAAGCAGTTTGGCCTCAAGTACACGACAAGGAAAGAGTAAAAGGTGAAGACAAAGAGGCAGTCATGAGTTAGATAATGAGAAGGCTTTAAAACTATAATATTATCTTGTGGAAATGGAAGACTATTATTGAATGGTTTTAAGGTAAATGGCAGTCAAGAAAGAGTGAGTAATGAATTTGAAGAGAACAAATCAGGTGTAGAGAAATTATTTAGGGAGCTATTTCTGTAGTTTCAAGTAATATATAATAAATATCTGAATAGGATATTAGTATTAACAATAAAAAGAGAAAACAGATTCAAGAAATATTTAAGAAGTAAAATTGATGCAATTTATTGACTCATAGTAATTCAGAAGAAAGAGCAGTTTTAAAAAGGATATTGCTGCCTTCTATTTTAGACATTTTGAATTAGGTTTACCATGAAATATCAACTGAAAATGTCCAGCAGATAGTTTTGATATACAAACTGAAATTAAAGAGAGAGAGATGTGGCTTCTGCATTTGGGAGTCATCAGCATATAGGTTGGGGTTAAAAAATCCAGAGGAGTATGTGGAGGCAGTTCAAGGAAAAGACATATGATAATTATTATCACAAACAGTGAAAAAAATTCCTATAAGATGGTCACAATATATCAGAGTAAGAATTTTTTATAATCGACATTGTCCTTTTTCTGGTATTCTAAATGAAATAATCAGGAACAATCATCGGCTGCCTCCCATGTGCTCAGTACTGAGAGAAAAAAGAGAGAAGTAAAATTTATTCCCTAATTAACACTTTGACAATACTTTATTTCCCACATGGATTTATACATACATGCTTCTTTATGCTTCATATGATGAAACCTCTCATATCACAACAGTCACTTTATATATTTTCATTGTGTTTTTATAATAGGATACTTTTGTTATCAACTGTCAGCAGCAGGATCATGAACCATGATTGAAAGGTGAAAGCAATATGGGATTTGTAAAAACCTGAGCTCTTTCATTCAATATCAGTATGACTTTGGGGAAATTACTTAACTGAATTTTAGGTTTCTCAATTGTAAGACAGATAATACTGCTTATTTCACACAGCTGTTATGAGCATCAGCTCAAATTATAAATATAAAAGAACTGACAAAATTAAAGGTCTATGTAAGTGTTAGCTAACACTATCACTACACCTTCTGTGGTAAACTGCCTAGACGGTATGGGAAATTGAGGGTTAGAAGATCCACATCAAGACTGCCAATGAAGATTGGCCTCAGAGAAGGCCAAACTCCAGGAGTACCCTGAGGCCTGTAATCCAGCTGGAGTAACGAATCTGGAGCCATGAGCACAGTTCTAGTCAGAGGGCACACAGGTCAGGAGCAGAGCCAGTACATAGAACATGACTCCATGAATCAGCAGATATTGACACTGGGGCAAATGTATGACATAGTGTGTCAATGCCTTATTTATTCCAGGTCAAGGCTAACTAGATCCACTTTGCAGAGTCTCATAAACAGCTGCTGAAAAACTTGATTATAAAAGAGCTTGATAGTATCCCTCTAAAAATGACCAGATTATTTAAATCACACACATAGAAAAACTTCTGGAATTCTGGCCTAAATGACAATCATTCAAATCATGAATGAATTTGGGGTATGAAAAAAGAAAAGTGATGATACTGAATGGTGTGGTTTTCACTAATGAGTAACTGACTAAATAGCCTAGATAATTTCAATAAATAAAAGAATGCATCTGCAAAGAATATTGGTTTTGGTTAGGATGCTTTGGTTCTAATTGCAAGCTTGTCACTAACAAATCATGTTACTTTGGCTAATTCTGTTTAACTTATTTTTTAAGGTCTAATTCCAAATGTGTAGATAATATTAAAATGACACTAATTATTTTAATGAGTATCTTTTTTGGGCACTTATAAACATTGTATTCAATGTGTACAATAATTTTGAAAGGTAGTTACCATTCCATTTAAAATGAGAAAATGGAGCTAAAGAGGTCAAATAATTACTCAGAGTCAAGCAGGTAAAGGGTGAAGCCAGGATTCCAGCCATAACATGCCTTCTTCCAAAGACTACATAATTTTTGTTTTTCAAAACATGATTTTCTCAAGACGTTTTCAACCTTAAAATTTTATAAGACAAATGTTTAATCAAATACAATGAGTATAAATATAAATTCCAGGTTCTATTAAGTACTGTATCAAAGATTAGTTATGAGATCCTGAAAAAACCACTAAGCACCTCCCTGTTTCACTTGTAAAACCATTTAAATAAAGATAATTCATGCTACTAATTATCTCACAAGATGTAGGAAGTAAAAAGTGATTATGGCCTTGAAGACACAAAGAATATGGCTAACAATATAATGACCTATCATATGTCTAAGAAATCTCTTGAGACTTCTTGAAGTTAAAAAAAATTCATACTTTTAAAGCTCTATGTATGACTTAATAATAAAGATTATCAGATGGGGATTGAAGTAAATTTCTTTCATTGGTAAATAAAATGCATATCCTAATATCATTCATTTTCCAGTCCATTACTGCTGCTTCTTAATACCATTGCCTGGTTTCTAAAAGAAATTCCTTAGAAGGACATTTATCTAAAAATACCTAAGGAATAAAGCTTAAGGAAGAGAGAATGAACATCCTGCTACTTGACATTAATCCCATTAACTCTGAGTACCTAACAGACGGCTCTGGCATTATTCCTAACTGGAAGACACTGAAGTTAAAGCACAAGGTTTTAAAGTTAATGGGAGTTGCAAAACTGAAAACACTGTATGTCAACTTGATAATATGCCCCTAAGTTATTTTTCATGGATAGTGCCGTTCTTCTGTTTAATGAAGAGTTAAAGCATGTGCAGTAATTCCTTATTTTCACAATATTCTTTCTGACAATAAAGATAACAACTATGAGAACAGTTTTTAGCTGGCTAAACCTGATGTACTGGTTTTGTTAATAAAAAATTCATGACAATTAATGAAATGGATCTATTAAGACAGTCCCCCAAAGTAGTACAGCTGCCCCACCTACAAATGAACTTCTCATGACCTATATTATTCAGAAAGAACTGTAGTAACTTGCATTAAAAATTGTTGCATACAAAAGGTTCAAACCAAATCAAAGCATTACTCAGAAGCTGGCAAGATACTTCAAGTGAAGAATGCTTGATATGGCCACCTTTAATCAAGTTTTCATTTGTTGTTCATACCCATAAAACTATTTCTATAATTGATGCTTTTCTACTATGTTAAATTTTAAAAAATGCAACACTTAAAAATCATTTTACGATATTAGTAAGTAACACTTGGCTGAGTCCCAGATTTCACACTTTGTTATTAGAACTGCATTGAAAAGAGAGACTTTTTAGTAGCCATATCTCTTTCTTTTCATCTCAAATCCTTAATGGTCAAGTGCTAGGCAAAGAGAATAAACAAAAGAACCTTAAGGCTCATAATGATTTCTTTGATACATTTTTGGCAAATACAATTTAGCAGAACATTTACTTTCTACAGGTTCCCCCTTAAAAATAATCCTTTAAGTCATACTTCGATTTTAAAAATCAATTGGATGTCAATTCTTTCTCTATCATAAATGTATTTCTTCATTAAACAATCCTATGATTATGAGAGAGAATCAGCTCCATTTCCATGTATAAGAATCACAGTTATAAAGAAAAGCTCATTGTTTAAGAATAACAGACCCACCCGAAATGGCATGTGAATGTGTTGTCCATGATAAGAATATGCAAACCTTTTGATGTACAATCTTTTCTAAACCTAAAAAGCCTCATCATATTTGAGACTATCTTTCATTTATAAATAAAAAGTTATTTTTAAAAATTCTCAAAAAAACACAAGTAGAAGAAACACTGGCTTCTGACACTTAATAAGGCCATCTCAATACCTGCCTTCTTTCTCTTCCACAAATGTTAGTTGAGCACCTACATCGATGTGCAAGACAGTGGAGATAAGGTACAGAGATGAAGTAGGGGGTGATACAAAGGTGAACAAGGAAGAAGCTTAACTTGTACAAAGTAGCTAATATTGCCCTGGGGAAGAGGTGTCAAGAACTCCATAGAAAATACCAATCTTGATGAATAAATGTGAGGTAGATCTTAAAAATAAATGTTTAGAATAATTTGAGTAGAGGAAACAAATAATATTCCTATTTAAAAACTATAATATTAAGACTGCATTAACTTTATAAATACAATTGTAATACCACTTTATTAAATTTTTAAGTGAATACAGAATATTTTACATTATCAGGGTACAAGACTTCTTAAAAAATTTTTTAATCCATAGACAACTTATTCTATGCTAGGAAATGAAATGCTACTTAAAAACAATGAGGAAATACTTTATTTCCTCCATAAAAAATAGATATGACTTTATATTTATACAGTATTTCAAAAACATTCATAAAAAAGACTTGAAATCAAGTTGAAGAAATTTCTAAGTCCATGTATCAGAAATTTAAGGATGAAAGAATCTGTCCAGAAAGTATAACATCTGGCTATTAGGATACCAGAAAGAGATACACCAAGGGGAAAAACGAAAGAGAAAACTATCAAATAATATTAAGGAAAATTTCTCAGAGATGAAAGCCAAAGATCTTCAAGTTGCAAGCATCTATAAGTGGAGATCACAGTAAATGAAGGAAGATCCATTCTCAGATACCTCCTTATCAGATTTCAGAATACCAAACTGAAAAAAACACTGAGATTAAAAAAATTACCTTCCATGAGAAAAAGTCTACAAAGAAGATCGATTCATTCTGAAATCAGTTACTAGAAGCAAGAAAAGAGAAAGAATAACATCTTAAAAGTTTTGAAAGGATGTAATGTTAAAATATGAATTCTATATTCAGAAAACTTCTCTGTTTGGAAATTTCTTGAAGGGGAAATAAAGCAAGAAAGAAGATACAGAATCCGAGACACAGCAAAACCAATGCAGAAGAGAAGACAAATCCTAGGATGACAACTGTGCAGCAGACTGGAGAGCCACACACAGGTCTAGATTGCAATAGGGAGATGGACTGCCCTGATGTAAAGGGAGACCTCATAAAACAGAAATTAAGAGTGACAGGATGGGAAGAGCTGAAATAATGATGCACAAGATGCAAGAAAAAGAAAAGTGGCCGGGCAAGGTGGCTCAGGCCTGTAATCCCAGCACTCTGGGAGACCAAGGATGGCAAATCAGTTGAGGTCAGGAGTTCGAGACGAGCCTGGCCAGTATGGTGAAACCCTGTCTCTACTAAAAATACAAAAATTAGCCAGGCATGGTGGCGCACGCCTGTAGTCCCAGGTACTAGGAGGGCTGAGGTAGGAGAATCACTTAAACCCAGGAGGCAAAGGTTGCAGTGAGCTGAGATCGCACCACTGCACTCCAGCCTGGGCAACAGAGTGACACTGTCTCAAAAAAAAAAAAAAAAAAAAGTAATCAGAAATTTCAGGCAGGATAAAAAAAAATCGGTACAAGAAAGTCATGGCTCAAGTAAGAAAAAAAACCCAAATATGGTCCAATTTTAAGTACTCGGTCAAGTATTTTAAAAATCCTTTTGTCTTGATCCAAAGAACATTCTATTTGACACAGGGTTGACAAATACAATCCAAAGGAAAGGAAAGGAGCTATAATTTTAGAATACCACATGGCTAGCATGGTCAGCAATATTGCTTCTTACTTTTCAAAACTTAACATCAACTTGTATTAAAGCAATGAATAATTTCATTACTAATTCCACTGAAGGACAGGTGAATGATAAAAATCAAATTCTTCATCTCCATTCAGTTTGCTGAATACTTTTCAGAACTATTTGCGACAATATAAATTCTTTACAGACTATATGTTTTCTACAAGTCTACATTATGTCAATGTTTATACTCATAAATATAATTACTTATAATCTGAGTGTATGTAGGTTTTATTTAAGTACTTTTTAGAAATTATTTTGTGGACTGTCTCTGCCAAAGATTTCTTCCTTTTTTTTTTTTCTTTTTTTTTTTTTTTACTGGTAATATCAACTGCAGAACTTAACAGGGAGGTTAAAAGAAAATGGAAAAAGCTATTGATTCTTAGAAATGTCTTTGACATGGCAAAAATTTTAGTAACCTGTCTGATCAAGTACCGATGTATGGAATGTAAAAAACACTTCTCAAGTGACAGAAGGAAGAATGTGATCTTGCTGCCATTCACTTCTTTGTTGGCATAAACCAGAAATTATTTTAAGGTAGTTCTTGAGAAGATACAAAGAGTCAAAAATGAGTTAGAAATGTTTGAAGAGTTATGTACAAATAAATACCTGAAAAACTCAAACTTGAAGACATAAAAGAAACTGTCTGTCATGGAATTTGAACACATTATATGTTCACCAGAAAATATTAATTAATGCAAAAACTATGAGTGACCTCCATACATATGAAAGAGTCAGCAGAGTGCTGATTTTGAAATTTGAGATTGTTTTGTTTTTTAGTATAATTAACAGTATAAAGTAAGACTTTTAGTTCTCTAAGATCTTTAAAAGTTTCTCTCCCCTTGCACTCTCTTGCTTAACCCCACCTCATTGATTTTAAAAGACAACAGCACAGCAAACGATGACATTAACTTCTTTGTAAAGATTTTTCAGACTTTATGCTATGGAATAAAGTGAACTGTTAAGACTTTGAAAACCGCTAGTTTCATTATTTTGCTAGCTGTAATTATTTATTGGCAAATAAAACAATCCTTCAAGAAGAAAAAAAATCAATAAATAAATATAGTTTGGCAAGTAAAAATAATTTTTCTACGTATTAGAACCTATTTAAAATAACATCAATGAAAACAAACAGGATTTCTTGCTAGTGATACTGTGGGCACTTTACAAATAAACTACTACAAATACCAGTTTCAAACTAAGTAGCATGTACAGGACATGTTGATTCACATTTCCTACTTCAGATTCTGTGCTGCCTTCTGCAATGATCTCTACACTCCTGCATTAGCCCACACTGGCTATGGCTGCTAGTGCTATAGTGGAGAGACTCCCCTTTAAAGGAAGATTGACAGGTATTGAAGGGTTATAAAGCACTATTAGCACCTAATTGGGGTTTTCTCACTAGTGCAGTGACTGAAGTAACAATTATGAAACACAGTTTTGGAGAGAAATATTTTTGTTTTGGTTGGTCAGACTATTTATTTCTGTCTTTAAGAGCATATCCAGTTTGCAGCCCTGTAATGAGAGGTACTCAAAAGTATGCAGTCTTTCTGCTTGTTTTATAAAATTAGTCAAGAGTCCTGAACTTTGGCTTCAATCTTGCTCTTCTGTGTCAATGGCCAAGTCATCTGATCTCTTTAAGTTCACCTACCAACATTCATAACTGCCTACCTACCCATACATTAAAAAGATAGGTACCAATATTTTCTAAGTTCTTTGAGCAAAATAAAAGTCACATTACATCTATATTATTAAAAAAAAAAACAGCTGACTGGAATTAAAGTATTTAAGATAAATGTATAAGTCATGTTGACTCTAGCTGCCAGTGGGAGTAAAATGCAAATGAGCACCATCAACAAATAGCATTGAATTATCTACAGTCACATATCATTGTTCTGCCTCTTGTTCCTCTATTTAAATTTAACATGTTCTTATTCTTACAGTTTCTAATACATACAAACGCAATGACACAAAGAAACATCTGTGAAGCTATAAAGCATTTCAGCGCCTGGTGAGTGCCTCAGGGAGCTATGATTGGAAAGCTACCCAGATTGACACAGTAAAATGAGGGAACTAGAACCAGTCTAGTTTGGTTATATCTTTTTGAAGATAAAACATAAAAGTTCGCCTCCTAAAAGTGTGATGGGCATCTTTCACTGAAATTAGATTCAGAAACTAGGAGAACTAGAGTGTAGTTGTTTATTATTATACAAACCATTACTTCGCACCTACTATCAGCCAGATAGTATATTAGGTGTAGGAATAAAAAGTAAAATAAGAAAAAGCAACTGTCATGGTAATATTTGTGAAGGATGTGAGGTTAGGGTTAATGTTAATTTTTTGCATATAATTGTTTACATTTCCACTTGTTTTATCACTACTTCTTGAATGGTGGCCTTTTCCCTATGAATTGCCATGTCTTCATTGTTGAAGATAAACTGACCATATATGTGTAGGATTCTTTTATCCTCCGGATCTATATGTATATTTACCTTTTCACTAATATCAATGTCTTGATATCTGTGACTTTACAGAATGTATCTTGAAATCAGGTATTCCTCCAACTGTGTCTTTGATAAAATTGCTTTGGCAATTCTAATCATTTGCATTTTTATATAAATTTTAGAATTAGCTTGTCAATATCTACAGTAAACACAAATGTAATTTTTATTAGGATAATATATAGCCTACAAATCAATTTGGAGAGAATTGATATCACAGCAATATTAAGTGTTCCCATTTATGAACACTACATAATTCTCCATTTACATGGGTCTTCCATAATTGTTTTCAGCAATCTGTAGTTTTCAGAGTACAGTGTTAAATTCATCCTTAAATTTCTCATAATTTTGTATGCAGCCTTTAAAATGTTACTAGAATAAGTTAATTCAGATCAATATGTAAAAATCAATTGTATTTCCATATATTAGCAATGAACAATTAGAAAAGGAAATTTAAAAGTTCAGTTTCTTTTAAATAATCCACAGGAATCCTTAGGATGTGTACAACATATCATCTGCAAATAAAAGCAGCTTTATTTTTCCAATTTTTAATAATTATCGGTTCCTACAGAAAGTTGAAGTGGGAAGATCATCCTTGCTTTGTTCTTGATCTTACATAGAAATCATTGAGCCTTTGTCATTAAATATAATAGCTGTAAATTTTCTCCTAATGTTCTTTATCAGTCAGACCGAACAACTGAATGGGTTTTGAATTTCATCACATGCTTTTTCTGCATCCTCTGAAATGATTTATTTTCTCTCCCTTATTCTGTTAACATGGTAAATTACACTGATTTTCAAATGTTAAACCAACCTTGCATTGTCACCTTTAGCATTGCAGTACTCTTTATATATGCTGTTGGATTTGGTTTGCTAGTTTTTGTAGAGGGTTTTTTTTTTTTTTTTGAGCCCATCATCATGAAGGACTTTGGCCTCAGTTTTCACTTCTTGTAATGCCCTCATCTGGTTTTCAAACTAATGTAAAACAGATGTTATTGACTGAGTTGGGAAGTGTTCCATCCTCTTTTATGTTCTGAAAATGTTTGTATTAAGACTGTTATTATGTCTTCCTTAGATGGTTGACAAAACTCACCATGAAGACACTTGGGCCTGAAGTTTCTCTGCAAAATGTTTTAAATTATGAATTCAATTCCTCCTTCTCTCCCTCCTCCTTCTTCTTCATTTTTTTTCCTTTTTTTTTTTTTTTTTTTTTTTTGAGACAGTCTCTCTGTCACCCAGGCTGCAGTGCAGTGGTGTAATCGTAACTCACTGCAGTCTCGACCTCTTGGGCTCAAGCAATCCTCCCACTTCAGCCTCCCCAGTAGCTGGAACTATAGGTACACACCACCATGCCTAGCTAATTTTTTAAATTTTTAGTAGAGATAAGGTCTCACTGTGTTTCCCAGACTGGTCTCAAACTCCTGGCCTAAAGCTCCTCCTGCTTTGGACTTCAATTTCTTCAATGGATATTGAACTGTTCAGAGTTTCTATTTCTTTTCATGTCCACTAAGGATTTATTTCTAGACTCCCAATTCTATTCAATTTCAAAATGTCTATTCTTATGCTAATACCACATTGTTTTGATTAGTGTAGCTTTGCAGTAAGTTGTGAAATCAAGAGGTGTGATTCTGCCTCCTTTGCTCTTTTTTTCAAGATCAATTTGGCTATTCCGGATTTCTTTCATTTCCATATGAACTTTAGAATTAGAATTCAATTTCTACAAAGAAGTTAGCTAGCATTCTGAGAAATTTTATTGAATTTGTAGATTCTTATCATCTTAACAGTATAAAGTCTTCTGATCCATGAACACAGATGTTTTTCCACTTATTTAGATCTTCTTTATTTTCTTTAACAATGTATTTGTCATTTTCAAAGCATAAGTTTTTGCGATTATTTTCTTACATTTATTCCAAAGTATTTTATTCTTTTTGATGCTATTGCAAAGGTTATTTTCTTCTTTTTTTATGGTACCTTCAGTAACAATTTTTTAAAATTTTTATTTTTATTTTTTATAATTTCAGCTTCTATTTTAGATTTGGGGGTACATGTGCAGGTTTAATGAGCTTTTGATAAAATTCAACATCCCTTCAGGATAAAAAACCTTCAACAAACTAGGCATCAAAGGAACATAACTCAAGATAATAAGAACCATCTATGACAAACCCACAGCCAACATCATACTGAATGGGCAAAAATTAAGTAGAAAGCTGAAACTGGATCCTTTCCTTACTCCTTATACAAAAATTAATTCAAGATGGATTAGAGACTTAAATGTTAGACCTAATACCATAAAAATCCTAGAGGAAAACCTAGGTAGTACCATTAAGGACATAGGCATGGGCAAAGACTTCATGTCTAAAACACCAAAAGCAACGGCAACAAAAGCCAAAATTGACAAATGGGATCTAATTAAACTAAAGAGCTTCTGCACAGCAAAAGAAACTACCATCAGAGTGAACAGGCAACCTACAGAATGGGAGAAAATTTTTGCAATCTACTCATCTGACAAAGGGCTAATATCCAGAACCTACAAAGAACTCAAACAAATTTACAAGAAAAAAACAAACAACCCCATCAAAAAGTGGGCAAAGGATATGAACAGACATTTCTCAAAAGAAGACATTCATACAGCCAACAGACACATGAAAAAATGCTCATCATCACTGGCCATCAGAGAAATGCAAATCAAAACCACAATGAGATACCATCTCACACCAGTTAGAATGGCGATCATTAAAAAGTCAGGAAACAACAGGTGCTGGAGAGGATGTGGAGAAATAGGAACACTTTTACACTGTTGGTGGGATTGTAAACTAGTTCAACCATTATGGAAAACAGTATGGCGATTCCTCAAGGATCTAGAACTAGATGTACCATATGACCCAGCCATCCCATTACTGGGGATATACCCAAAGGATTATAAATTATGCTGCTATAAAGACACATGCACATGTATGTTTACTGCGGCACTATTCACAATAGCAAAGACTTGGAATCAACCCAAATGTCCATCAGTGACAGACTGGATTAAGAAAATGTGGCACATATACACCATGGAATACTATGCAGCCATAAAAAAGGATGAGTTTGTGTCCTTTGTAGGGACATGGATGCAGCTGGAAACCATCATTCTTAGCAAACTATCACAAGAACAGAAAACCAAACACTGCATGTTCTCACTCATAGGTGGGAACTGAACAATGAGATCACTTGGACTCGGGAAGGGGAACATCACACACCGGGGCCTATCATGGGGAGGGGGGAGGGGGGAGGGATTGCATTGGGAGTTATACCTGATGTAAATGACGAGTTGATGGGTGCTGACGAGTTGATGGCTGCAGCACAGCAACATGGCACAAGTATACATATGTAACAAACCTGCACGTTATGCACATGTACCCTAGAACTCAAAGTATAATAATAAAAAAATAAAATAAATAAAATAAATTAAAAAAAAAATTGGAATCATTCCCCTTGAAAACTGGAACAAGACAAGGATGTCCACTCTCATCATTCTTATTCAACATTGTCCTGGAAGTCCTAGTCAGAGCAATCAGGTAAGAGAAAGAAATAAAAGACATTTTAATAGGAAAAGAAGAAGTCAAAAGATCTCTCTTTGTTGACAACATGAGTATATACTTAGAAAACCCTAAAGACTCTTTGAAAAGGCTCCTGGAAGTAATCAACAACTTCGCTAAAGTGTCAGGATACAAAATCAATGTACAACAATTGGTAGCATTTCTGTACACCAATAACATCCAGCTGACAGCCAAATCCAGAATGCAATTCCATTTACAATAGCCACACATACATACATACACACACACACACACACACACACACACACACACACCAAAGTAGAATTAGAAGGAAATTTTTTCAACCTATAAAAGGGCGTCTATGAAAAATCCACAGGGGTGGGGCATGGTGGCTTACACCTGCTATCCCAGCATATTAGGTGGCCAAGATCTCTACAAGGGGAACTACAAAACACAGAAGAAAGATATTGTAGCTGACACAAACAAATGGAAGACCATCCCATGCTCATTGATCAGAAGAATTAATATTATTAAAATGATCATGCTACCCAAAGAAATCTGCAGATTCAACACAGGCCCTATCAAAATACCAACATCATTTTTCATAGAATTGGTAAAAACAATCCTAAAATTCTTATGAAACCAAAAGAGAGTCTGAATAACTAAAGTAATCCTAAGCAAAAAAACCCCAAAAAACAAAAAACAAAACAAAACTAGAGGCTTTTTTACAGTACATTATGTTACTTGACTTCAAATTATACTACAAGGCTATATCAGAAATAGACACACAGATCAATGGAACAGAATAGAAAACTCAGAAATAAAGCCACATATTTACAGCCAACTGATCTTTGACAAAATTGACAATAATGTACACTGGAGAAGAGATGCCCTTTTTAATAAATGGTGCTGGGAAAACTGGATTGCCATATGCAGAAGAAACTGGACCCTTATCTCGCACCATATAGAAAACACAACTCAAGATGGATTAAATACTTAAATGTGAGGCCTAAAACCATAAAAATCCTGGAAGAAATCCTAGGGAAAACTCTTCTGTTCACTGGCCTAGGCAAATAATTCATGACTAAGATCTCAAAAGCACAAACAACAACAACAGCA
Organism: Theropithecus gelada; assembly: GCF_003255815.1. Taxonomy (NCBI): domain Eukaryota; kingdom Metazoa; phylum Chordata; class Mammalia; order Primates; family Cercopithecidae; genus Theropithecus; species Theropithecus gelada. The sequence continues at coordinate 38,497,937 of NC_037675.1, read as the reverse complement.
TAGACAAATGGGACTTGATTAAATTAAAAAGCTTCTGCACAAATAAGAAATAATCAACAAAGTGAACAGACAATCTGAAGAATGGGAGAAAATATTTGAACACTATGCATCTGGCAAGGGCAAGAAACTCACATAACAGCAGCAAAACTAAATAATCCCATTAAAAAGTAGCAGTTGATAAGAATAGACATTTTTTTCAAAAGAAGACATACAAATAGCCAATAAGTATATGAACAAATGCTCAACATCACCACTCATCAGAGAAACGCAAATTAAAATCTCAATGAGACATTCTCATTGACACCACTCAGAATGGCCATTATTAGAAAGTCAGAAAATAACATGCTGGTGAGTTGGCAGACATAAGTGAACTCATACACTATTGGTGGGAATGTAAATTAGGACAATCTCTGTGGAAAACAGTATGGAGATTTCTCAAAGAACTTAAGACAGAACTACTATTTGATCCAGCAATCCTACTACTTGGTACCTACCCAAAGGAAAAGAAATCATTACATTGCACTCGTATGTTTATCATAGCACAATCCACAATGGCAAAGATATGGAATCAACCTATGTGTCCATCACAGATAACTGGATAAAGAAAATATGATGTATATATACACAATGGAATACTACACAGCTATAAAAAAGAATGAAATCATGTTTTTTGGGGGCAAAATGAATGGAATTGGAGGTCATTATCTTCAGTGAAAGAAGCCAGACACAGAAAGACAAATATTGCATGTTCTCATTCATAACTGGGTGCTAAAAAATGTATACCCATGGACATAGAGAGTGGAATGATAGACAATAGAGACTCAGAAAGGTGAGGGGGTGCAAAGGGGGTAGATAATGATAAATTACTTAATGCTACAATGTACATTATTCAGGTGATGGATACCCTAAAAGCCCTGATCTGACCCTCACTTAATTTGTGCATGTAATGAAACTGTACTTGTGCCACATAAATTTATATAATAAAAATGTATATATGTCAATTGCAATGTGGATTTTATTTAAATCTTGATTAACACAAATTAGTAAGATATTATGACATGAAACAATTGGAAGTTTTAGCACTGAGTGGGTATTTGATGATATTAAGAAATTATTGTTAGGCCAGGTGTAGTGGCTCATGCCTGTAATCCTAGCACTTTGGGAGGCTGAGCTGGAAGAAGCACTTGAGCCCAGGAGTTCAAAACCAGCAGGCTAACATAGTGAGACCTTGTCTTCACACACAAAAAACCCCAACAAATTAGCCAGGCATGGTGGCGTGAGCTTGTAGTCCTAGCTATTCAGGAGACTGAGCCTTGGAGGGGGAGGCTATAGTGAGCTGTGACTGCACCACAGAACTCCAGCCTGAGCAACAGAGCAAGACCCTGTCTCAAAAAAATAAATTTATTAAATAAAATATATTATTGTTAAATTGTTTTAAAGTATGTTAAGGGTATTGTGATTATGCTATAATAAGAGTCCTTATCTTTTAGATGATACATACTGAAATATTTGTAAGTAAAGTAACATCGTATATGTGATTTACCTTAAAATAATACCAGAGAGTGGGGGTATATGCATGAGAGTGTGGATGAAATCTGATTGACTAGGGGTTGATGTTTTCAGGGGCAAGTGATGCGTACATGCAGAGTTCATTCTGTAGGCTTTTGTGTATGTCCCAAATTCTCCATAATAAGCTTTTCAAAAATGTATTTAGGCTTTTAAGATGCTTTAAATTTTATATAAAGTATTGAAGTATTTCTTTTGAGTATAAGTTTAATTTTTAATGCTTCAAAGAATAAGCTCTATATTCCCAAGGCTCTCCAGGAAACACAGAATAAAAACTAAATGCATGTTAACAATAAAATTCCTGCAATTTTCTCCTAATTCCATAATATAACACAGTATGTTCATTAAACCTCTACTTTTCCTTATTCTGTTCTTCCAGGCTAGAATGCCCTCTTCCTCCTCCTCTCTATCAGAGCCTTATTGGTTCATATACTTCAATTCTCAAGTATTCCATAAAATCTTGTGAAATTTATTCAAGCCTAGAAGAATCTCTCCCTTCTGTGACTTGCTATGGAAGTGTCCAAGTATTTCATTTAACAGCACATAGTAATGTATGTTCATTTTTAGTATATATTTTTTTCTCCAGTTAATTATAATCTATTTTAAGGTAGCAATTGCATCTTATCCTCTGTTAACTCTATGCTTCACAAAAGTCTGCACAGTCTTTAGTACACAGCAGGCTCTTAACAAATTCATATACAACTGAAAATAGCTATTTGGTTAATGGTTACTACTAAATATGATTGTTGTTAGGTTAGTGATTGTGCTACAGCATAGATAAAACAATAATATTAACACTACAACATACTAATAAACATAAACTATTATGATTATATGGATAAAATTGCCGTTAGGCACAGTATTTAGTTTTTGTTGTTTAACATATGATATAATGCTAGAGCTTAAAGGTTCAAAAAAAATCAGTGGTAGTCTATAAATCCAGACATCAACTGTGGTTGTAATTTGTACAGTTTGGTTGAACATAGACAAAGACTGTTAAACTCCAAAGCAGGTCAGATTCTTTTACCGTGTTAACCAGCCTTTAACATGGTCTCAGTGATGTGTTTTGTGCAATAAACATGTCAGGCATATCCAAATCAGGGAAATAATGCTGAAGTACCAGTTTCACTTCAGCAGAATCCTGAGGGAGGCAAGGGTAGAGCAAGGGGTCCAATAGTAAAGTAAAAGGCCCAGCTATCAGGAGGATTAGGTAATATTTATGCCTCTGTCAATGGCCTTAATGTAACCTAGGGGATGTTAGTTTTCTCTCTGTTTCAGTTTTCTTCTCTCCAAAAAGGGATGATGCCTTACAAAGATGTTGAAGGGATTAAATAACATATGTATCAAACTCCAAGATACAAGATAGAAAGAATTACAAGCATAGCTTTAAAAATTATATCTGTATTTTCTGGGGTAAAAATTTTAACACAAAACATTGAAGAAAATGTTATTATTTTGAATTTGTACTCTTTGGAAAACATGTTTTTCATCGGTTGGGGAAAAGTGATGAAATTATTAGATTTCTATTTCTCAATATATTTTGAACATCAAAATGTTGCTGTGTGAATAAACAACTCCTGAAAATAAACTGTTAATCAAAAAGGGCCAAATCCAAGTTCAAGCATGCCATTTTGACAACATATTTTTTAAATGCCTCACAAGAAAAAAATCAACCCTCTTAACTACAGTAAAAACTTGTTCCTAAAGAAAAATCAAATGATTGCACATTGTGTTCATAAAATATTGCATTTGCAGTCTAAAATGCTGAAAAAAGTTATAAATGTATTAACAGATTCTCAAAAAAGAGCTAATGATAACAATAAAAACTCAACATAGGGATTATAATAATAATGGGTTACCTTGGGTACACCTAAGTGTACCCAAGTACTGTATAAAGCATTGTACATGCATTATTTGATTTGGTTATTCTAAAACAATGATATGAGGCAGGTATAATTACAATTCTTATTTTGCAGGTCAGGAAATTGAGGCTTTGAGAGGTTAATTACCTGTAGATGGTCACTCAGCTAGAAAGTCAGAACCTGCACCATCTGTCTTACTGTGGTGTTAGCTCTCAATTAAAACACTGTATCATACATAAGAATGAATGGAAAACAAAAGTTTTACAAGTGAAAAGGTGAACGAAGACCTAATGAAAGTGGATTTAGAAATATATGATGTTTTCTTCATTATTAATTATAATTTAAGTCAACAGTGTGTCCAACTTTCTAGGACAAAATCTCAATTCTCACCTTTTTTCATATAATTTTTTCAAAAATTTTTATTTTTTATAGTTTAGAACAGCTAACCAAGCTTGACAGGACAACTAAACTTTCCATGGGTTAAAATAAATGAAAATCTTGATCAGACTAACATTGAATAAAACTAAACTAAAAAACCAGTCCCTATCTCTAGGCTTTTGAACTTCCTGATTGCTTTACATAGTAACTGAATATTGTTTAGTTGTGATTCAATCAGAACCAGGAAGTTTTAGAAGATATTTGGGGAATAACTGGAACTATATTAATAGAATACTGATTGTCATAAAACCCTTTTAAGCCTGAAGAGAACAAGACATACTATACAACAACATTTAAAGCTTAACAGCTAAACAGAATAGTAAATTAAACCTTAATAAATTCATAAGTTTCACAAATATTTTAGGTTTGGAATAGTCAGTGGGGCACAATATTTTTATACTGAACTGAGCTTATAAAATAATATTTTTGGAAATATGGGGAAAACATTCAGTCAAGTCTCTTTTGACCCTTGCAAACTTGTAAATCATTTAAACTTTAGAGAACTAGTTCATGATTTAAAGAATGAAAACTCTAGCTACCTCACATATAATTGAATCTGGAATATTTACACATTTAAATGCCTAACTATAGGTAAACATTTATCCTTTTGGGAGAGGGCCAGGTGGAAGGGCCTCATGGCAAAATAACAACGTTAAGTCCCGGATATCTGACTGTACTGCCAGTGCCACCCAGTCTTAAAAATACTGCTGGATCGTCATCATCATCCTTAGTCAATATTTACTAAGCTTTTTATGACAGCAGTGGCATTAGAAAGTTTATAGAAATCAAAACTAGCTTAAAGATCTCAGTTTATTAGATCTTGTACTGTATGTTTAACATTTATTGTTTTTGCAATTAATGAATCAGAATGTTCCTGAACAAAGGTCTTCAATTATTAGCTATTATTTTAATTTGCCAAACTTTTTAACTAGTTTAGATTCAGTAAAAAACTTTAATTCATTTATTAATGCATATGTGTCATGTAGAGAAAAAGAAAACATCTATAATTAAAATATACTAAATAAACCTATAAACTGAGTGAAATTTATTGAAATATGAAGGAATTCTCTCCTCTCATTATCATTTCTGACTACAGCTAATGTTCACAGTATTGAATTATTTTAAAAAGGCACCCTCTTCATCTCTAACCAGTCACAGAACCCTGTTTCTACATCAAGTTGAAGAAGAATGTTAGGTTAATAGTTCTTTTAAAGTTGGTATTAAGAAAATGTGGCATATATACACCATGGAATACTATGCAGCCATAAAAAAGGATGAGTTTGTGTCCTTTGTAGGGACATGGATGCAGCTGGAATCCATCATTCTTAGCAAACTATCACAAGAACAGAAAACCAAACACCGCATGTTCTCACTCATAGGTGGGAACTGAACAATGAGATCACTTGGACTCGGGAAGGGGAACATCACACACCGGGGCCTATCATGGGGAGGGGGGCGGGGGGAGGGATTGCATTGGGAGTTATACCTGATGTAAATGGCGAGTTGATGGGTGCAGCACACCAACAAGGCACAAGTATACATATGTAACAAACCTGCACGTTATGCACATGTACCCTACAACTTACAGTATAATAATAATAAATAAATTTAAAAAAAAAAAAAAAAAAAAAAAAAAAAAAAGTTGGTAGTATTTTTTTAACATCTTATTTTACTTTTAAAAAGTGCTTGAAATACTGCCATGTAAAATACCTTCAAAAACAGTTAAAAATATTTGGCAAACATAAAATGTAAGTGAAGTTATCATTTATATGTATATTTTACATAACACAGGTGAATCAAGTCTACTCTGGAATTTAATTCCCTTATAAATCCTGCCTTTTGTAAAGCACAACACTAATAAAATCTATTTAAAAAATTAATCACATTGTCATAATTAGATATAACAAAACATGGATCAGTTTTTCATTATCAATTCTAAGCACTAAGCTTAATTTGTGCAGGTTACCACGCACGAGTCTTTTCAAAACTTACAAACTCATTGATATAATATACAAAAGTAATACATGTACATAAAAAATTTTAAAATTCAAACACTTTATTAGGGTATGAAAGGAAAGTTAAAGTCTTCTCTCACTTACCATGGATGTAAGAAATCTGACTGTTAGACTCAGTCTCACTTCCCAGGCAACCTGCTGTTAAGTTTCTAATGTATCACAATGGTTAAGCACATACGTATATTAATACATACTCACTCATTCAAAACACTTATTGAGCATCAAAGACGTGTGAAGCAGTGATTCAGGTATAAGATTCAGTAGGAAGAAAAAAACAAAATCCTAAAGGACAATCCATAAACACATTACAGTGTCGTGTAAGCATGTCTATTATGAAAAAAATAATAATAAAGGAGGGTAACAAATAGAGTGATGTAGTAACAGGGTACACTATTTTAGATAGTGTGATCTTGTGATATTGAAGCAGAAAGTTGAACAAAGTAAAGGAACAGACTCATGTGACATTCTGGGGGTAGAACACTCCAGGCAGAGAAAACACATGGCAGGGCGCTGGGATGGGAGCACACCTAGAATATTTGAGTTATTAAGGGACCTCGTGTGGCTAGAGTGAACCAAGAGTAGAAACATGTTAAAAAATAAGGTTAGAGAGGTAGCCAGGGGCTAGAGTATATGTATATGTGTACAAACATCCATTTTATAAGTAATATCACAACACACATCTGGGGTCATAAAATTAAATACTTACAAGGTCGAGGAAGATGACTTTAAATTCACAAAGTAGGTGGAATAGAAAGTGGTGAAATGGCAAGTGCATGCCCCTTTTAGAGAGGGTAATTTTTACTTAGCCCTGGTCAATTGTTGAAATGCATGAGTGATGGTTAATTTCATGTGTCAACTTGGCTAGGCTATGGTAATGAGATATTTGGTCAAACAGCAATCTAGATGCTGCTGTGAAGGGATTTTGTGTTTTTTTGTTTTTGTTTTTGTTTTGCTGTGATTAACATGTTTAATTAGTAGACTTTGAGTACAATAGACTGCCTCTATAATCATGAGTAGACCTTATCCTATCAGTGGAAGACTGAGGTCCCCTAAGGAGGAAGAAATTCTGCATCTTGGGACTCAAGGCCACAACATCTGCTAAGTGCGGTGACTCACACCTGTAATCCCAACACTGGGAAGTTGAGGTGAGAGGACTGCTTGAGCTCAGGAGTTCAAGACTAGCCTGGGCAACATAGTGAGACCTTGTCTCTATTTTTTTTTTTTTTAATTAGTGCTCACCTCTGGCACATATACTAAAATTAGAACCATACAGAGAAGACTAGCATGGCCCCTGTGTAAGGATGACAGGCAAGTTCGTGAAGCATTTCATATTTTTGGGAGAAAACTTTTGCACTCTATCCATCTAACAAAGAGCTAATATCCAGAACCGACAAGGAACTTAAACAAATTTACAAGAAAAAAAAATCTCATCAAAAAATGGGCAAAGGATATGACAGACACTTCTCAAAACAAGACACTTATGTGGCCAACAAATATATGAAAAGAAGCTCCTCATCACTGGTCATTAGAGAAATGCAAATCCCACAGTCAGATACCATCTCACACCAGATAGAATGGTGATCATTAAAAAGGCAGGAAACAACAGATGCTGGAGAGGATGTGGAGAAATAGGAACGCTTTTACACTGTTGGTGGGAGTGTAAATTTGTTCAACCATTTTGGAAAACAGTGTGGTGATTCCTCTAGGATCTAGAACCAGAAATACCATTTGGCCCAGCGATCCCATTACTGGGTATGTACCCAAAGGATTATAAATCATGCTACTATAAAGACATATGCACACGTATGTTTATTGTGGCACTAGTCACAATAGCAAAGACTTGGAACAAACCCAAATGCCCATCAATAATAGACTGGATAAAGAAAATGTAGCACATATACACCATGGAATACAATGCAGCTATAAAGAAGACTGAGTTCAGGGTCGGGTGCGGTGGCTCATGCCTGTAATCCCAGCACTTTGGGAGGCCGAGGCGGGTGGATCACCTGAGATAAGGAGTTTGAGACCAGCCTGGCCAACATGGCGAAACCCTGTTTCTACTAAAAATACAAAAATTACCCAGGCATGTTAGCGGGCACCTGTAATCTCAGCTACTCCGGAGGCTGAGGCAGGAGAATCACTTGAACCTGCACTCCAGCCTGGACAACAGATCGAGACTTGGTCTCAAAAAAACAAACAAAAAAGAATGAGTTCATGCCCTTTGCAGGGACATGGATGAAGCTAGAAACCATCATTCTCAGCAAACTAACACCGGAATAGAAAACCAAACACCACATGTTCTCACTCATAAGTGGGAGTTGAACAGTGAAAACACATGGACACAGGGAGGGGACCATCACACACCGGGGCCTGTTGGAGGCTGGGGGGCAAGGGGAGGGATAGCATTAGGAGAAATACCTAATGTAGACAATGGGTTGATGGGTGCAGCAAACCACCATGGCATATGTACACCTGTGTAACAAACCTGCATGTTCTGCACATGTATCCCAGAACTTAAAGTATAATTAAAAAAACAAAAACAAAAACAAAAACTAGGCATGGTGGCAAGTGCCTGTAGTCCTAGCTACTCGGGAGGCTGAGGCAGGAGGATCACTTGAGCATGGGAGTTTGAAGCTGCAGTAAGCTATGATTGCGCCACTGCACTCCAGCCTAGGAAACAAAGCGAGACCCTGACTCAAAAATAACAAATTTTAAAAAGTACAACATCAACCCTTCACTGGTTTTGCAGCCTGATGGCTTGCCCTGAGATTTTTCAGACTTGCCAGGCCCCACAATTCTTTGAGCCAACTTCTTAAAACAAATCTTTTGCCCTATTTATATACAGTCTATTGATTCTCTTTCTCTGAAGACCCTGAATAATAAACATGTCATACTATAATCCTAAGGGTCCCACATTGCCAGATCTCCTAGATCTCATCTTGGCAATGAATTTAATATATTTTTTCCAATGATACGCAGACCAAACAAAGCATCCACGGAAAATATTTTAATTTATTTTTTCATTCTAAGAACAATGCTGCAATGAACACTGGATAATGATATTATTTCCTAAGTTTTTTTTAATTCCAAATTTTAAGAAAGGTAAAATCCAAACAAATGTTTCCAATGATAGTTTTCAAATATGAGCACTGTAGGTCTAAAAAAAAAGAATTTTTTTTTGGTAGGTGATATATTTGCTTTATTATATGGAGACCCCATTTTGACCCACACCCGTGTAAATAACTAACCTACATGCTAGACTAGGTTCATATCATCTCAAATCATTCATTCATTCACACATTTATCAATGACTTCTTCTTATATGCATTGCACACAAAAAAAACTGTGCAGGAGACACTTTACATCTGAAGAAACTTTCAATCTCGTGTTAAATTTGATTGTTTATTCATTTGTTGATATATATTTACTGAAGTCTTGCTATACATAAAGAACAGAAGCACTAGTAGGGGAATTAAGACACACATTCATAGAACTATTGGACAAGAAAGCATGAGGTATGTATTGCTAGAGAGCCACTGTGAATAACTATGATAGGAATTTTACATATTGAGATCACTTCTAAAGGACAAGATTAGAAAAGGATTAATAGAATAGCTGTTATTTAAATTATGATGCGAAGCCTCAATAAAAATGGGATAGGCAGAGATGGAGTAGTCCAGGAGGAAAAGATGACATATGTGAAAGCACTGAAGTGGGAAATTGTTGGGTGTGTCCATGAAATATTGAACAATCTATTTTGGAAGTGCACATAATAGTCAATTCAGTGTAACAAATACTTGTTGAGCACTTACTATGTGTGAAGCAATATGCCAGTGACACAAATATGAATGAAACTGGGAAGCAAAAAGATGATTGGTGAAATATTAAATTAGAAACAGGGCCAGGTGCGGTGGCTCACGCCTGTAATCCCAACACTTTGGGAGGCCGAGGTGGGCAGACCACGAGGTCAGGAGATCGATACCATCCTGGCTAACACGGTGAAACCCCGTTTCTACTAAAATACAAAAAAAAAAAAAAAATTAGCCAGGCATGGTGGCGGGTGCCTGTAGTCCCAGCTACTTGGGAGGTTGAGGCAGGAGAATGGCGTGAACCTGGGAGGCAGAGGTTGCAGTGAACCGAGATCACGCCACTGCACTCCAGCCTGGGCAACAGAGCGAGATTGTCTCAAAAACAAAACAAAACAAAACAAAACAAAACAGAGATGGCAGCAATATCAAGGAAGTTCATGAGTGTTACATTAAAGAGTTTGGATTTTATTATATATGTAATGTGGTATTGTTAAATACTATTGATGACTGAATGAGAGGGTGAAAATAAAGTTTCAGGAATCTTAAGAGAAGTAACGATGGAGAAGACAAGTAGACAAAGTAGCAAAAAAAGCTTGGTCATGAAATTATTCAGGTGTAGTCTAAGTAGGAAAAAGCAAAAGTGACAATGATTGCAAGGAAAAATCTAGCAAAAGTCGGTTAGAAGTTAAATTTAAGAAAGCGATGAATCAAAGATTACCTATGTAGGAGGCAACTGCCACCTGTGGACCTATAATAATAGTGATTCTGAGTGCCAAGACCAAGGGAAACACTGCACTTTTAAAATGTAACAAAATATAAAATTATATTTTTCTCAAGCTAATAGAAATAATGTTTAGAAACATCAAATTCCAGGACTTATAATTAGCAAGCCCATTCTAATACAAACTCTGGGTCCTTTGCTAGGCACAACCATTGAGTGACAAAATATTTTGTTAAATGCTCTTAAAAGGAGGGTGAGTCACTTTGTAGAATAACAACTAGCAGTTGAGAGCTATACATGTTGAAATTTAGTTTTATTCTTATAACTTACTGTGTTGAATAAGGTGCAGAAAATCATGAAAACTGATAATGCCAAAAAACGTCCTTCTGGATAGAAAGTTATAGAAGATTTAAATTTACTTCAGTAGCAATAACCTCTTTACTAATTTAATTGTCTTATATCTCAAGACAGCAAAAATTTGTAAGTGATTTTATAAATTACACTTAGTAATATATTTCCTTGGCACAGTGCTTTACAGTTTTCAAAAACATTCAGATATATCATCTCACTGGTTTTCGTATTAAGCAGGTCAGATATTATTGATGTTTACAGGTGAGGCAACCGACATTCAGAAGTTAAGTCACTTAGTAAATGCCATATTCTGTAAGTTGAGAGGAAGAAGAGACGAATGCTTAATAAATATAGTCCAAATCACTGGACATGTAGAAAATGTATACTTTAATTTTTTTTTTAACTGTTTTAATCTTATTTTTGTTTTACATTCCAGAGTCACCAATAAATATATACATAGTGACTTGAATAGTGAAGCCAGCTGTAAATTTTTAAATTTAAAGGCCCTGAAAATAGATATAACTTAATGGCATAAAAAGACTGTTTGACTCTAAATGTTACTAAATAAAAATTTAATCTACTTCATATAAAGGGGTAACAAATTTCATAAAATGTGAGAAGTAGAAAAAGCTTCTCACATCAAAATTAAAGAAACTGAAATCTAGCAAAGTTGAAACTTGTCTACAGTAATCAAAAAAAAAAAAATCTGATTAATGCCAAAGATGGAAGTGTAATTCAAGTCTTCTTGTGTTCTTTTTAATCACAGCTGTTGCAGTATGGTACCATAATGTAGCTCCATAAATAGTTAATTATTAGAGAAAACAGAGGTGTGACAAAAATTTTATGTCACTGGGTAGGCCAATTGATTAGAATATACAACTAATGAGGTCAGGATCAAGTGTTCAACCCCTCTCTTGATGAGGGATTTGCATTGAGAAAAATACTTCATGTATTTTTAGCTTCATGGCTATAGTTTGCATGCTATAATCACCAGTGACTTTTCTTACCAACTCGTAGTTCCAACCAAGAAAGCATATGGTTCAGTAAAAAACTATCACTACCATAAAAAAAAAAAAAAAAAAAACCTCACGGATTCTAGTGACAATCAGCAGTATTTCTCATTGTTAAGGATAGTATATACACAGACCAAAAAAAGTATATAAAGAGAACAGGACCCATACTGAATAAAATTTACTACAGTAGTACAGAAAAAAATAAAGAATTTTACTTTCTTTTTGAGTATATTTCATCTGGCCTCTATCTTTATGGTTTCTATGACTTTTAAATGTATACTACAAACCCAGTAAGTAGGGTTCATGTTTATCCCACTTTTCACTATGTTAAACACATAAGTATTTCATATAATTATTGTCAAAAATTACTAGTTCAATCATAGGAAACAAACTACCTTAAAAAGTGAAGCATTCTCTTCAACATTTATGTTCTAAAATGTCAAATTTACCATATTCTGAATGGCATTACAAATTCACACATGGAATCACACAAAATATAACAAAAATGTAAAGCACACTGACTATTGTTAATTATAATATGTATAATAAATCCTATACTACTGCCACCAAACGACAAGGTCTAATTCTTGTCTAAACACTTTAATTTACACTTTCTTTAAGTGAAAGGAAATATAAGGAAGCACTATAAAATCAGCAAACATTGAAACAGGCATTCCCTCAATTAGAAAAGAATTTGTTATTATTATGTCTCCTGAACGTAGGAATGCAGCACTACAGGTTTATAACAACAGGAAAAAAATCATTACTAAATACAAATCTAATCCCTAAAAGTTTAAGATTCTTTCTTGATGGAACTGTCTAGATTTGATTAACGAAGGTGTTGCAAATGAATTTAGCATTTGCTATAGCAATCAGGAGGTACTAATATTTAATAATAGCACTTTTATAATATATGGAATTTATTTTAAATCTTGATATTGTTATTCCTCTCCTGCTATCTTTTCTGTTTTAATGCAAAAGAGCTATCAGCTACAGTGGTAAGTTTATTATCTCTACCGTCCCATCTCACTGGCCACTCCTCCTAACTGCTGAAAGAAACAAAAGGCCAAGGCTTCATTTTCTTAGCACTCAAAATATTCTAAAACTCAAAGGAAACAAACAGAATAAAGAAACTCATAAACCTGTATTTCCAAATTTCCATTTTCCTTATTTCCATACAAGGGAATGGAATATTTTTACCAGCAGTAGCTCTTACACTAAACTCAGAGAAAAAAAAAAAAAATGCCAGTATCACTAATTAGTAAAGAAGGAAAAAACTGGGGAGACAGAGTCTCACTCTGTTTCCCAGACTGGAATACACTGGTGTGATCTCCACCCACGGCAACCTCTGCCTCTTGTGATCAAGTGATCCTCCCACCTCAGTGATACTCCCACCTCAGCCTCCCAAGTAGCTGGGATTACAGGAACATGTCATGCCTTGCTAATTTTTGTATTTTTTGTAGAGACGGGGTTTGGTCATGTTGCCCAGGCTGGTTTTGAACTCCTGGACTCAAGCGATCCGCCATCCTCCCAAAGTGCTGGGATTACAGGCGTGAGCCACCATGTCCAGCCACTAATTAGTAAAATCAAAGGAAAGGTAGAAGGAAAGCCATCATCATATTTTAATCTGCCCCAAAAACGAAGAGCTGATCATACATCCTCCATTGTTTTGGCTGTTGGAGAGTTGAGAGTCAGAGTTGAAGCTTTCTCTTTTGCTGCTTCACAGTATACATGCCGGCTGTATTCTGACTCACTCCTGGCTCTAGCTACCGGTTCTAATCCTATATTTTCCTACCCTTATTTTTTCTTAAATATTGGTAAATAACTTTCTCTGACAGTATACATGTATAAATGTATATGTAAATGTAAACTGATTTGGATGGTTGAAAGTATTGCTTGCCAGACATAATCCGTTATCTATGAGTTCTATCTATCTATTTAATCTATCTGAAAATTACGGAGTTAGTTTTAGGTTCCTTCACATTAAAAAGGAACCTTTTCATTTCTTCTATAACATAAGAAAATTAGTAGAGAAACCTAATATCTCTATCAATTAGTTGTGTTTGACATACAGATAAGTAAGCATCATTTACTAGGTGTGGAAGAAATACTGTTTACTTTAATTTAAATCAAATTAAAATAGACTTTCAGCTTGCAGGAAACTTAAGCTTGGTTTTTTGGTAATTTCCTCCCCCTTCCTAGAGTTGTACATCACAGGAATCTTTTACTGATCCCATTTAAAATAAATTTCTGTATATCCTCACAGAGTGTGCTCTGTACCTTTAAAAAATGTGTAGTAAAATGACAACATAAAATTTACTATTTTAACCATTTTATCTGTACAACTTACTGGCAGTAAGTACACTGACAATATTGTACAATTATCACCATTATTCATTTCCACAACTTTTCATCATCCCACTCTGTGTACATCATGTAATTCCCCACTCTTATAACTCCCTATTCCCTTTCTTCAACTCTGGGTAACCTCTATTTTATTTTCTGTCTCTGTGAATTTGCCTATTTTAAGTACCTCATATAAGTGGAATCATACAATCTTTGTCTTTCTTATCTGATTTATTTCACTTAGCATAATGTCTTTAGGTTTGTCCATGTTGCAGCATATATCAGAATTTCATTTGTTTTTGAATAATGAATAGTTGGATAATATTCCATTCTCTGTATATACCACATTTTCTTTATTCATCTGCAGAGGGACACTTGGGTGGTTTCTACCTTTTGGTTAATATGAACAATGCTTTCATAAACACTGGTGTACAGTAACTGCTTGTCCTTACTTTCAATTCTTTTGAGTATATACCTAGGAGTGGGCTTGCTAGATCATATGGTAATTCTATGTTTGACCTCTGAGGGACCACTAAATTGTATGCTACAGTGACTGCATCAATTTACATTCCCATCAGCAAAGCAGGAAAGTTCTCTGTATCTTTTTGTTTTAGGGGAAACATGGAATCTCCCTGGAAGATGTAACTTCCCTTACATTTTTGAGTGGATACCAAACATTCTTCCATGCATCACACATTGTGCAGGTCTCTTCTTATGATATATCTAGTGATATGCCACTCTTCATTCAATAGGTAGGATTTATCTGTTTTTGCATCATGCTCAGAACTGAGTGCTTCACTTCATTTAAGCATTTCACTTAAATAGTAACATTCCGCTTTCTGATTTCAATCTCCTGTCTCTTCAGCTCTTGAATTATATATATATTTGTGTGTGTGTGTGTATGTGTATGTGTATGTGTGTGTGTGTGTGTGTGTGCGCGTGTGTGTGTGTGTATGTGTATATATATATATATATATATATATATATATATATATATAATTTCTGACAGAGTTTCACTCTTGTTGCCCATGCTGGAGTGCAATGGTGCAATCTTGACTCACTGCAACCTCCACCTCCCAGGTTCAAGCGATTCTCCTACCTCAGCCTCCTGAGTAGCTGGGATTACAGGCATCCGCCCCTACGCCTGGATAATTTTTTGTATTTTTAGTAGAGACAGGGTTTCGCCATGTTGGCCAGGGTGGTCTCGAATTCCTGACCTCAGGTGATCTGCCCAACCTCTCATGTTCAGAAGCCAACACTGACCCCTACTTTATGCAGGGGGTGGGGGGGTGTGGCTAATACTAATTGTGGCCTCAAATTTAGTAATACAGCTATTCTTAACTCCTTTACTCCTGTCTCTGATCACAATTTGGCCAGCTTCTTTTTCAAGGTGAACTTTTCTGCAGATACTCTAAATTCCAACTCTTCCTACTTCCTCTGGAATCCTGCTCTATAAGAATTCTTTCTTTTGGCTTCTTCAAATTAGCCATAAATATACTCAAGTATTTGCTATTTTTCAAAAACAAAAATCCTTAACCTACGTTTCCTCTCTTCTCAATTATCACAACCACCTTTCTTACTCAAGTTTCTTCAAGGACTGCTCTATTGTCCAAATTGCTATGCTTCTTTACCTCCTAATTACTCTTCAATTCACAGAAAACTGATGTCTATATCTAATACTCTATTGATTAAACTACTCTGTGGAAGTCACTAATGGCCACTGAATTTCCAATGTAAAGGATACCTTTGGTCCTTATCAGAGTTAACCACTTAGTAACATTTGACTCTTTTTTCCTTTGGGAAATCTTCTCTAGTTTCAGTGATATATTTTTTGGTCCTACTCATACCTCACTGATCTTTTGTTTTAAAAAGAAATATATCTTAACACTGGTTGATCAATAACAATAAACCAAACACTGTGCTCAGAGCTGAACACACTTAAAACAACCCTATAAGTAGGTACTATTACTCTCATTTTAAAGAAAGAAAAGGAGTTTGGTGAGGTTCATTTATACACGACCACACATGGCATGACTGTCTAATTGCAAATCCCAGTGGCTTTATTACATCACCAGAAATATTTTTTAAGTAGCAGTGAGAAAAGTAGTTGTGAAGCATATCTTTGAACCAATAATTACCAACCTCTATTTAGAAGAGATCATATAATCCTACTAGACTCATGTAGATTTTAAAGAGTATTTGAAAAACAAGAATTTTAGCCTTATGATTTTCAAAAATGATTCAATCATCTTTCACAATTTGGCAGAGAAGGAGCTTCAGGAACTGGCATCAAGGTTTGCTTGTTAGGAATTAATGTCAGTTCATGCAACATTATCATATACCTCTCGGAATTCTCTGACACTGTCACTTCATCAACAGAGCACCCACTGTCCTGTCCCATAAATGCTACTGGAGAATGTTCCATAAAAATCCTCTCCATCAATAGGGTGAATCTACTACTTACCACATTGCAATGTCCATGGTCAAGGCACAAATCATATGGTATTCATGTGTTAATAACTGGTTTAATATCTGCCTCTTTTTTACTTTACCAATAAGAGACCCTAATTTAATGGAGCTAACTGAAATATGCATATAGAACATCAGCTCTCAAACTTGGCTGCACACAGGAATTTTCTAGAGAGCTTTAAAAAGACACTGATGTAATCAGCATGCAGTGGGCTAAGCGTCAGAATTTTTAGAGACCATCAGATTATTCTAATAGCAGCTACAGTTGAGAGTCATCGGTGTAAAAGACAGGTGAAAGAGTGTAATATTCATTTTATAGTCCAAAATAAAGTAGGTTGGTAGTACGTATTCATTCACCATCAGGGTTTTGCTTACCTGTATGCCCACTTATAGATACTAATTCTAATTGCAAAAGCAAATGATTCCCAACAGTCAGTGACCAACCAAACATACTTGATGTTTGATAACTGCATTTGTTTCCAAGGACAGCCATAACAAAGTACCACAAACTGGGTGGTACTGTTAAAACAACAGATATTTAATGTCACATAGTTCTGGAAACTACAGAAGTCTGGAATCAGGTGTCAGCTGGGCTATGTTCTTTCTGACAACTGTAAAGGAGAGTCCTTCCTTGCCTCTTCTAGTGTTTGGTGTTTGCCAGCAATTGCCTGGCTTGTGGATACATGGCAGTCTTCTCCCAATGTGTCTTCAGATTGTCTTCCCTCTGTGCATGTCTGTCTCTGTGTCCAAAATTTCCCCTTTTTATAGGGACACCAGTAGTAGTGGATTAGAGCCCACCCTACTGACTTTATTTTAACTTGATTACCTCTGTACAAACCCTATTTCAAAATAAAATCACATTCTGAGATAGCAGGGGTTAGGACATCAGCATAACCCTTTTGGGGGGCATAATTCAACTCATAACAGTAGCCAACTACTACAGATGTTACTAACATTGCTCCAAAGCAGGAGGGCTTAACCTGGGGATGGGAAAGAATTACACCTTTATTTTCACCAACTCTCATGGAACTACAGTATTTCCTACAATTATGAACATGAGCAAGAAATTGCAGTAGTACTATCAGTGGTTCTTGAGAGTTTGCACCCATAGAAATCACTGGTATTTTCATGTCACATTTCAGCATTTGCAGTTATCCAAAAATACCACTTACAGTCATCACTGGCTTGAAAGTAAAGTTGTTAATGGACTTACTGCTAGATCTAGTTATTTTATCCATTAATAATGATGCATGTATATCATGATATATCATGACACAATATTTTCTTAACTGTATTTCAATTAAACATTTTGATTTAATTGCATTTTATGCATTTTAACTTTATTCTCAGAAAAGGTCTAAATTAAAACAAAAATCTTTCAAAAAGTTAACAGCCCCCTTAGTGAATTTCTACATTTCAGACTTGAGGATATTTTTAAATTTAGTAATGAAAGAATATACATAGCATTGTACATCGGTGTCTTTTTTCAATGTTACCTACCATGATCCACTGTAAGAATATATGTTTTACACATAACCCAATACACAATCTTTTCTCTGTTTCTCACATACAAACCTGCAACAAAAGTTTACCGTTACTATAAGAGATGCATTCTGACATTTCTATTCATTTTCATTAAAAAATACCTACCTTATTAATGTTACAGGAGTAGTTTTGAATACTCCTGTAACATAAATTAATAACTCTATCATATTAAAAAACATGAAAGATTATTATTATTGCTATGCATGTGCTGTTTTAAAAATATATATTTAAATATATATTACATTTATATGTATAAATATAAATATATGTATATTTTACATTTACAATTGTTTTAGAGGTGGTATTTAGATGGACAAATAGCTCAACAGCTATCCAGGCTTCATTTAGACAACTGGTAATGGATTATGTAAATTTCATAGTTATGATGAGAGTGGAAATTTAAACTTGACCAAATATAGGAAAGAGAAGAGGTAGAATAAGAAATATTGTAAGCCTGAATCTTTTTTTAGTTATAAAAATGCTTTAAGTGCATAATATTTAATTTCATTGAGGTATTTCCTTATTCACTATTGTAAAATCAGGTAGAAACATTTCCCAAACTAACAATATTTACTTAACCCCAGGCTGAAAAGAATTTTACCTGTAGTAAACTCGAAGGGTCTGGATTTCCTCTTCCAGTTTTTTGTACTGTTGAACTGCAGTTTCTCTGGCTTGTTGCATAGATAACAACTTTGCCTGCAAGCAATTAATATTTTAAGAAATTCAGTATTCATTTTAGTGTGATAAAATAGAGTACTACAGTAAGAACAGTAGTCTTAAATTACTGACAGTTAAAAAAAAAAAAAAACACCTATGAATGTTTTCAGTAGTCTCATAAGTTACCAGAAAATAGTCTAAAGGCATTAATAATACAAATACTAAAAACTTGAACATATTAAATTTAGCAACCTTGCTCATTACTAAACTTCAACCTTATTTATCTGTATCATCAGATATATCCCCTTCTGCAATGTTTACCTTTATACAGAGAATTCAGAAAGTGGAACATGGGTTTCAGAGCAATATCTACAGTAGAGATAAGTACAATGTGTGTTTCACATACAAATTTAATGTGGCTCCACTGCCTGATCATACTAGATTTTCTTTTAACTTTATTAACAGTAAAACTCAGAAAATTCTAAATATGTTGTCAAGCTATCTTTCATACTGAATGTGAAAAAAATACAGCAGGCTACAAACTGATTCTTACAGTTATGACTTAACCTTTTCAATTCCTTCTCTGTGGGAAAAAAACAAATTCTGAAAGGGGAGAATGGCAGCAACCCTAAATGCTAGTGATACTTTATTAAAGGGGCATTATTGTTCCATCCTGCTGTAATATTTCAGTTTTAAAGAACGGGTAATCAGTTTTTTTCAATGAGGTTCAACATAGTAATTTAAAAAGAATTTGCCACCCTCCCACCATCATTCCCATTGGATTTCAAACAACACCAAAAACAGTTTTCAACATAACTGAAAATCTGGCACTGGTAAGTCAGATTTTAGTATTGTTTATTCAAAGTTAAATTTTCATAAAATGGTTATCTTTCACTTTAAGTGGTGTTTGAAAGGTAACACAGAGCAAATTGTTGTCACAAACCTCACAAAGTAGGAAAACCACCAACAATTAAAAAGTAATAGAAGTTTGGAGCCACAGGTTCAGAATTTTGCTGAATTCATATAATTTCACTGGAATTGTTTTATTGTGTAAGAAGTCATATGAAAAATTGTAAAATCCTGATTATAGGAAAATTAATCAATGTAATAAAAGTGAACTTTACAGAGTGCCACTTTTCTATTTTAATAATAGATAATTTTAAAAACATGCAGCAGTTGGGACCTTTGCATATAAGTTTTAGCATTAAGATTAATTTGTTCTCTGAACTGGTAAATTCTATCCAAGTGTTACCTTCTAGCTAAATTTAAGATGTTTGAAAGCTTGCTTTAACATGCCATAGTCCATAATTAGAGACAAAACATTCTAAAAAATTAGGGAAAAGCATCTAAAGTAAAAATAGATGGCTGATTCTTAATGTCAAAGAATGAAAGCTTTTCCAATTTTCAGTATACCATAAAATGTGATTAAAATGGTAACTTGGAAGACACAGATACCCACTGTGACCAATGGCAGGTCAAAAAGAATCACACATATCACATTCAACTCTAAAAACTTCAGACTTCAGACGTGCATTTAAGGAATATCAAATACTGAATAGGTAATAGAGATTTTACTAAATAAATACGTGCCAGTGCTACATATATACAAATGCTGAAATAAAATGATTGTTTTGAAGTCTTTTACTTGGTACCTGTGCACAGAAACCAAAACCAAAACCAACCAACAAAACGAAAATTATTGTAGGAAAACACTAAAATGTAGTTTTTGCCTAGAATTTTTCATAATGAAAATGGGATTGTGATAAGTTTAAATTCCCATGCTTAAGGTATTATTTAAAATTTCACTTTCTCCTCCCACATTTAGTTGACTATGAAGACTTGGTGTTGTTTTATAACAGTTCACTCAATTTCTTAATTCCCAGCATCTAATTTTCTTCCTAGGCCCTAGTGATTATGTTCAAAGCTACTATAAACTTTCTGGCTTTACACTATCCTTACTTTATCAGATATATGCTTATCTGGCAGCATTTCTTTTTTGGGAAATACCTTACCCTAGGCTACAGTGATCTTGTTCAGTCTCTGTGGCTAGAGTGAATTTCATCCCCCATCACCTCAGGTATAAGATCCAGGTTGTGGCCGGGCGCGGTGGCTCAAGCCTGTAATCCCAGCACTTTGGGAGGCCGAGGCGGGCGGATCACGAGGTCAGGAGATCGAGACCATCCTGGCTAACACGGTGAAACCCCGTCTCTACTTAAAAAATACAAAAAAAACTAGCCGGGCGTGGTGGCGGCGCCTGTAGTCCCAGCTACTCGGGAGGCTGAGGCAGGAGAATGGCGTGAACCCGGGAGGCGGAGCTTGCAGTGAGCTGAGATCCGGCCACTGCACTCCAGCCCGGGTGACAGAGCGAGACTCCGTCTCAAAAAAAAAAATAAAAATAAAAATAAATAAAAAAAATAAGATCCAGGTTGTCTAATTGAAGTACTGCATCCCACTAGCCCCAGAAGAAAATCGAGTCCTGACGATACCATTTCTACTCTTGGATTCACATATGCCAGAAAACAGATCCAGATCTGCTTCCTGGACTTCCAGGATAGATAAAATCCTTTGTTGGGGGGTAAGTTGGAGGGTGACTTAGGCTAGTTTGAGTTGGGTATCTGTTGCATGCATTGTTGAAACACTCAACCAATTTAAATGTGCTATTTACTTCCATAGTATTTCCTAGATTGATATTTATATC
The DNA here is from genome assembly GCF_003255815.1 of Theropithecus gelada. Classification (NCBI taxonomy): domain Eukaryota; kingdom Metazoa; phylum Chordata; class Mammalia; order Primates; family Cercopithecidae; genus Theropithecus; species Theropithecus gelada. The sequence goes on along the minus strand of NC_037675.1, from coordinate 38,476,447 downwards.
ATATAATCCTATCATACTATAGATCAAAAATAAATGTCATATCAAAAATATCAAGGAAATAACAAACAAGATATTTTTCCTGTCTTTCTTTCTGGCATCCTATTCCCATATTTCTGACAATTACTTTTATAAAAACTGCATGCATTCATTTATGTGTATACTTGCAAAAATAAATGCAAGCATTAAACAAAAACTAGCAAAACTCAATGTAAGAGAATATGCAATATAAAGTAAATCCCCCACCTCCTACCCTCAGTACTACAAATCCCTTCTCCTGAGATTACTAGTTATCTGTCTGTTGTACCTTCTTTCAGAGATAGTTCGTACATATATAAGCATATATAGATACTTGCAAATAAATTATCCCTATTTACAAAATTGACAGCGCTTTATACACACTGTTATACACACCTTGCTTTAATTTTTTTTCCCCAAAATTGCTATTTTGCTTCACAAAAAAAAAAAAAAAAAAAAAAAAAAAATTCAGCCAGGTACAGTGGCTTATGCCTATATGGTAGCTCATGCCTCATTTCCCAGTGCTTTGGGAAGCTAAGGTGGGAGGATTACTTCAGCCCAGGAGGTTGAGACCAGCCTGGGCAACATAGCAAGACTTCGTCTCTACAAAAATTTTAAAAATTAGCTGGGTGTGGTGGCATGCACCTATAGTCCCAGCTACTCAGAAGGCTGGGGCAGGAGGATTGCTTGAGACCAGGAATTCAAGGCTTCAGTGAGCTAGGATCGCACCACTGCACTCCAGCCTGGTCAACAAAGTGAGACCCTGTTTCTAAAAAAGAAAAAAAAAATCCCTACCCCATTCCACGTATCACACTCATCAGTCACATCCCTTTCTTCCTTCCTAGCCCCAAAGAAAAACACTTTTATAAATTTGGGTTCATTATTTACAAGAATAGTTTATACTTTTAACATAGTATAAACATTTTACACAAGTATAACACTTTTTCTTCTTATAGTCATATTTTAGGTAAAATTTTATCAAAGTAAACATATATGCAAGTAAGTACACACATGGACTTTTCAATATCAGACTTATTGAGTCATAATTTATACAAGGTAAAGATTTACCCATTTTCACTACATAGTTCTGTAAATTTTGACAAAGTTATCCAGGCTTGACACAGAATATTCTTGTTACCCCCAAATGGTCCTTGTGCAACACTGGAGTCAATGCCTTCTTTTCACACCCAGCCTCTGGCAATCAGTGATGTGATTTTTGTCCCTATAGTTTTTCCTTTTTAGGAAAGTCATATAAATGGAATCATACAGTATGCAGTCTTTTGAGTCTAGCTTCTTTTACCTAAACATAATTTTTTGAGATTCATCCACATTATTTCATGTATTGGTAGTTTATTCTTTTATATCACTGAGTAGTATTCAATTGTATGAATGTCTCACAAACTGTATATCCACTTACCTGTTAGACATTTGGCTGATTTCTAGTTCTTTGGCAATTACTAATAAAGCTGCTGTAAATATCTATATATAGGTCATTTCTGTGGAAATATAACTTTGTTTCTCTTGGGTAAATACCTAAGAGTGAAATTGCTGAGTCCTGTGGTAAGTGTGTATTTACACTTTATACATCTATATATCTACATATAGATATATAAAGTTATATATAAATAAACATATACTTTATTTAAAAACTCCCAAACTTTCTGTCTATAATGATATCACTTTAAAGCATCCATGCTTAACTATAAATCAATGCCACTTTTTGACCACCTACTATGAGTTAGGCATTCTTTCAAGTGTTTAAAATACATTACTATAGTCTATTCTCATAACCAACCTATGAGGTAGTTCCTATTATCCCTATTTTGCAAGATATAAAACATAGGTTTATAAAGCTTAAGTAATTTCTAATTATAACAGAGCTAGTAAACTCAAATAGAAATTCAGACCTGTTTGTTCCAAAATACATATTTTCTTTTTACACCACTGTACACATTATATATAAATTACTTAATTCCAGGCGTCACAATGGAATCAAACGATGATTTGATAACAGAGTTAATGACAATAATGAAAATTCATAGAATAATCAGAGTGTATTTTATTATACCTTCCGTGACTGAAAAATGGGTTGGTTAAGTAATGTTAAGCTAGTCTTATAGTTACCTATCTTGATATCAGTCTTGACTAATGCCATCTAAATCGGACAGCCATTCGTACTGGCACTGTATCAGAAATGAACTACACTGTTTCATTAGAGTTTAATTTAGTAATTCAGAATGACAAAGAAAAGACTCCACTGTTCACATCACTAAGCACTATTCTTAACCACTATTGTGGATAAACCACTTTTATCTCTCCTTGAGATCTTGTTATGTTTGGTTTAAATGTGTTTTTAATAGTTATAGTCTGATACAGTTAAGCCTTATTTTGGTAACTTCAAGACCATGAATAGAAATTGGTTTTTATCTTAGAACAGAGACATTTGATGTTATGTGTGATATCTGCTAAATAAAGAAGCATACAGTACAAATTAAATCACAGAAGCAAATAATTTTAGACTTGGAAAGGATCTCAGAGGTAATACGGAACCTTAGTTTTATAGAGGAGGAAATTGTTGCTAATACGACATGTTCAGGGAAACATTTGAAAATTGTGCAAGGTTTCATAGCTGGTTAGAAAGGAAGTTGGAACTAACAAGTATTCAGAAAACGTTGCTTATTTTACCATACAAGACCACATTTCAATATCGTATAATTTAATATGTGTGTTAGTTATTTTAATAGAGTTATTTCCAGAGTAACCATAAATATATATGATTGAGCTAGCACTATTAAACACATCCATAAAATATATAATGGTATATCTTCAAACAATACATCAAGTTAGACAATTGTTCAAAGAACATGACTATAGACCTACCAGGATTTTAATTTTTAACCTCAGAAGAAGGTTAAGAATCTAGTAGAAAAGAAACATAACTAAATAACTTGTGTAAGGATACCCAAAAAGTTAAAAGCTGTTTTCACAAGGATAAAAATGACCAGGTTTCAATTAAACCTCCACTTCACAGGAAGGCTTGGATTGCTTACCATTGTGTATTACCATAGTGTATTGTTCCCTACAGCTGATTCCTTAGAGGTTGTTCTATCTTGTCCTGATGTCATGTCTCTCTGTTTATCAGACCAGAGATAATGAGGTTCCTCAGTCAAAAGTAGTCATATATACACTGTCGAGTGATCTATGAGATAGTCTGACATGACAAGAAAAGAGTTTGTGGTGGAAGCAGAACTCAGAACATTCACAGGCAGAAACTGATTCATGGGCAGTGAGCAGAAGCCATGGAGGAGAGAAAGGCAGGGGAGAGAGACGTATGCCAGAAAGACAGTGCAGCCATGGTGATTAAAAGCATAGTCTACGGAACCAGAAAGGCTGGGGTCACATCCTGGCTTCACCACTTACAAACTGTCCTATCTTGGCAAGTTAGCAAATCTTTATATGCCTCAATTTCCTCACCTACAAAGTGGAGTAACTGCACTTTATATCTTAGAGGGCTGATGTTAGGAAGAACTAAGTTAAAATCTGTAAAACACAACAGTGCCTGGGACATAGTAAATGCTTTAATAAGTGAACTAGCTGGATCACTCAGCAGATGAAGAAGCAGGAGATGTGCTGCAAAACAAGAAAATAAAATCTAGTGTAGATCTGGCTGGTACCATGAAAACCTTTCCACATAATGAAAGATGTCCGAGTCCCTGAGAGGTCTTGCTGTTTACAGTCTTCCTCATGATTCTATCTTCACCAGAAAGTCTTTGTTGACCAAGGTAAGTAGGAGAGTTTTCTTGTTCTTTGTCACAGATCATGTAATTTTCCTTCCCAACAAAATTAGTACAGTCACATACAGAATAATAATGCTTTGGTCAACAACGGACCACATATATGACTATAGTTCCATAAAAATATAACACTATATTTTTACTGTACTTTTCCTATGTATAGATATGTTTAGATACATAAATACTTGCTGTTGTGGCACAGCTGAATATGTTGTACAGGTTTGTAGCCCAGGAGCAATAGGCTATACCATATAACCTAGGTAGGCTATACTACCTAGGTTTGTAGTAGGCTATACTACCGAGGTTTGTGTAAATACACTCTATTATGCCCATACAATGATGAAATCACCTAAGGATACATACAGTGGATCCCCACTGTAAATGACGCATGACTGTATACAAAATGTTGTATTCCTCAAGAATGCCGTTTTACTATGTGTCACAGGATTTCAGTGATCACCTGTGAAAAGAGAATACATTTTAAAGACTTGATTTTAATGGATATTTTTTATTAAGTATAGTTTAAGTTGGATTCTCTTTATCATGAACACTAATACCAGAATTTATAATACTTTAAATATGTATAGTGATGTGTGATGTATAAGACTTGCACTATATTATCTAATTTGAGATAGTAGGAGCTTGAATACTTTCATTGAATGAATGCTATTTCTACCGTTTCAGAAGAGAGGAAAATGAGAGAGAGATTATTAACTACGCAGATTGTCTGTTAATGAGGGGGCAAATTCTGGTCTTCTTTCAAGTCCTAACAATATGGTACTACAGTTATACATAGACACAGCAAAATAGGAAGACATGCCAGACACTATTCTAAGTGCATTCTATATTCATATATCATTTCTCACAAGATGTTGTATAGTAGCTACTATTACTATTCTATTATAAAGATGAGGAAAATGTTACATCACTTACTTGTCAGCCAGTTAATCAATGGTGGAGCAAGGGTTTGAACTCAGGAATTATGGCCCAAGTTTCTCCTTTTAACTGCTATGTTATAAATACTAGGCAAAACTTGGTGCTTTAAAAAAAATCTGTGCTAATTTTTATCAATGAATTATATTACCTAATTTGATTTAAATAAATTGGTATAAGAATTACTTTTTTGGCCGGGCGCGGTGGCTCAAGCCTGTAATCCCAGCACTTTGGGAGGCCGAGACGGGCGGATCACGAGGTCAGGAGATCGAGACCATCCTGGCTAACACAGTGAAACCCCGTCTCTACTAAAAATACAAAAAACTAGCGGGGCGAGGCGGCGGGCGCCTGTAGTCCGAGCTACTCCGGAGGCTGAGGCAGGAGAATGGCGCAAACCCGGGAGGCGGAGCTTGCAGTGAGCTGAGATCCGGCCACTGCACTCCAGCCCGGGCTACAGAGCAAGACTCCGTCTCAAAAAAAAAAAAAAAAAAAAAAAAAAAAAAGAATTACTTTTTTAAACATAACTCATACAGTTTAAGATGCCATCCAAGACTTTCTTGGAGGCACATATATAGTTTTTGGATGTTAGTCCATTTAATGACAAAAGGTCATCTGTGGTGTTTCCCTCAACTTTACAGACACCTGGCAAAAAAGTAGTATTACCATTCTCAGAAATATTAGTAATAGTATATAATCTATTTTTAAGGAATAATGATGAGGAGGATTTCTCTCTACTGCAATAACTAACTCCCAAAGAAGCCTATTCTATTTTGGGGGCGGGGTGGCACAAGCTTCCAGGCATTTATCCATTTACACACATGCAGGTAAGGTAGAGGAAAAAAAATCTCTCTCTACTGGATCTAGCAATGATTCAGCAAGTGTTCTTCTGCCTGTTTTGCAAGTGTGTTTTTAAGACACTATTCTTAGTCAACTAGCCTGAGTTCCACTCTGTGCTTGTTTCCTAGTACTTGGCTTAATCTTGAATCCAGACCTCTGCCTGTTTACTTGGATTTGGTTTCTGCCTAAATTTATACCCTCCAAAGTATTGTATCACTTTGGCTTTTTCAAAACACTAAATACTAAGATACAGAGGCATAAACATGTAATTGTGCTTCTATATCAACAAAAACAAAGAAGAAACCTTGAAGCAGTGAAAGATAAATGATTCATTATTTAAAAGGGATTCTCCATAAGATTAACAGTGAATTTCTTATAAGAAACCATGGAGGCCAGGGGTAGTAAGATGGAATATTCCAAGTAATGAAAGAAAAGACATGAAGAGATATTTCACAAGGGAAGACATCTACATGGCTGACAAACATGATACACATGCTCAACATCACTAGTTTTCCGGGACATAAGATTTAAATCCCAATATGCTGTCATTTCATCCACAACTGAAGAGGTAAAATTACAATGACTAACAATAGTAGGATATACTGGCTACGATGTGAAATTACTAGAAATCTCTCACATTTTTGGTGGGTGTATAAATTAGTTCCATGCTTTTAGGAAACGTTTGGACTACTGATCATGGATGGCCTATTATGAAAATATGTCATTCACTAAATTGGGAGAAGTCAACTTGTCTTTTCATGTGTATTATGGGTATTATTAAAGATTATGTCAGATTTGATTTTTAATAAAGTCATTAAAATTATAGGTTAATAATCCTTTATTCACAATACAAAAACCCCAACATTTCTGAAAACAAAAAAGAACTTTAAAAAAATTTTTGGCACTGAAATCAATTCATGTTAAACCTAGGTAAACTGATGTAAAGCTATTTATGGTCTTCCTTTATCTCACTAATTGTAAATATTTACATTTTGTTGCAGAAATACTGGGTTTGGTTAGTTTTTAACTTATATTTGACTCCCCCGCATTGTTGCAGGCCTTTGAAAGCCCGTAGCCTTGAGGCACTATGTTTATGGGATAAAACAGCCTAGTAAAAAAGCCTTTTAAACTAAGGTGTTTTAGGAACTGCCTTGTTTCCCAATCCCTCACTCCAACCAGATGTTGTTACTTGATCCTACCTGTGGTCTCATGCCCACATGTAATCTGGGAGGAGTTCTTATTTTGGGCATAATAGGCAGAATAATGTCTCCCAAAGAGGCCACATCCTATTCCCCAGAACCTGTGAATATGTTAGGTTATATGAAAAGAGGAGAATTAAGGTTACAGGTGGAATTAAAGTTGCTAATCAGGTGACCTTGAGATGAAGATTATCCTGGATTATCTGGGTAAGCCCAATGTAGTCACAGGTATCCTTTTAAGTGACTAAGAATAGAACCAGAGAGATAGCAGTGTAGGAAAGATTAAACTGGCCATTGCTGACCTTGAAGATGAAAGGGGGCCACAAGCCAAGGAACATGGATAGCTTCTAGAAGCTGGAAAACTTGAAACAACTTTAGGCGTATCTTCTCATTTTCTTTATGGAGTTCTTTTTTTGCTATTGCTATTTGTTTCAATATTTATATTAACATTTATATTTAAATGATTAATACTATTAAGATACATTAATGCTTATATTCCTTTTTAAACTATGAGCTCCTTGAGAGTTGGAACTATACACATATGCATGCTTTTATACATGGTACAAATAAAGATGTGTATTAAATATTTGATAATATTTAAATTAGCATAAACCATTCATGCTGGCATTTAAGGCCTTCCACAATGTGGCATTGAACTCTCTTTTATTCCTTCACATTCACTTTAGCCAAGGATCTGCCGTAAATTCTGCCTAATTGTAATATTCCCTCCATCTAGAACACCAAATCTATGCCATGCTATCAAATCTACATCAATCCTTCAAGGCCCATTTTAATTATTACTTCTTACATAAAGTCCTTTCTTGATTATCTTCCCCACTCCAGAAACTTTTTCACCTGCAAAATCCTTAGTAATATTTTTTAAATTTTATTTTGTTTTACATGAATGTTTTATTGAAGTATAATATACAAAAAAAAATGTTCAGGGCTCAATGAATTTTCATAAAGTGAACACACGTGTTTAACAAGAAAACTATACAAACAAATATAATTATTTCCATCACCCTCAAACATCCTCATGCCTCTACCTAATCTTTACCTTCCCTAAAGGTAACCATCATCTTGACTTCTACTATCATAGATCAGTAGTGCCTGTTATTGAACTTTATATCAATAGAATAATATATATTCTTTTCTGTTTTTTTTCTCAACATTAATCTTGTGAGATTAATCCACATTGTTTCTTGTTCCTTATTGTATACAATTATAACTGCTGTATAGTATATAATGAGCATAAATATACCACTGTTTATTTATCTATTCCATTCCAGTGATAAACCTTTGGGTTGTTTTTGCCTTAGTGATTTTTAAAGCCTTTTTTTTTTTTTATGACAGCTATCTCAACCTATCTTACATCACAGTTATTTACATACATACATATCAAGGTAGGGACTACATAGTCGTCCCAAAACATGAATGCCGTGCTCAGCACATACCAGATACTTGGTAGATACTGTTGAAGTATAGTATTACATATTATGATGCCACAATTAAAACAGATTAGTATTTCACATTTCCAAAGAGCTTCCACATTCATTTGAGATGATAGTAGGTAATACCATGAGGTGGTTAAGAGCAAGGTCTTTGGAGTTAAGCAAGCTTGGGTTAGGCTACCAGCAATCAGCTTGAGGACTGAACAAGTTAAAGCTTCTGAACCTAAATTTTCTCATTGGTAGCATGAAAGTGATAATATCCATCTCACAGAATTATTATGTAATGATAAAAAGAGGTAACTTACTATCTCATATAGCCATATCAAAGTGAATATGTAAGCTATATAAGAGGCACAATTGAACCTTTGATGTGATGTTATTATGAAGTAACTGATGTCTGTAAGGAACAGCACTGTACTAAGTGACCAGCGAATAAGGTGAGAAAGGACTTAGCTTAAACTATAAGTTCAAGCCATGTGGTAGTCTAGACTAGGAGTTATTAAGTATGATAAAATAAATATTTTAGGCTTGTGGGCCACATAGTCTCTGGGACAAGGAATCAACTGCTATTGTAACAAGAAAGTAGCCATAGACAATATGTAAATGAACAGATGTGGCTGTGTTCCAATAAAATTTTATTTACAAAAACAGGCAGCTGGTCTAGAGGCCATAGTTTACCAACCACAGAAAACTAGAGTGGCCACAGGTTTACATAGAGCCCAGAATCTCTGGTGATCTTTACAAGCTTTTGGTTAGTTGTCAGATACCTGAAAACATGAGGAATGGAAAAACGGAGCACATTTTCAATACGCTACATGAAAGAAAATATCTAAAATACACGCTGTTCTAGAACAGGTTCTTTAGAGTAAATAATGGTAGAACGAGGAAAAAAGAAATTCACAGTGGTTGTATGAGAGAAATCATGTGTTGTGTAGTATCATTGCATGGCAACAGGATCAGGGTGACACGTCTTCAGCTATTAAATATAATGCAAAATAAACAAAATGTTAAGACCTCATAGCTTCAAATTGCATTTGATGTTAATATAGCTATAACAGCATTCTTTCGAACAGCATTTGTCTGATATGCTTTCATATTTTTTAAATTTCAATCTATTTTATATGCCTAGGTTTAGATGTGACTCTTGTAAACAGCATATTTTCTCCAGTTAAACAATCTTTGTTTTTAAGTGGAACATTTGGTGCTTTGACATTTAAAGAAATTTCCAATAAATTTGGTTTTAAATCTATCATCTTCTTGTATGCTTTCTACTTTCCTCACTAGTTCTATGTTATATTTTTAAAATAAAACCTCTTTATGCTAACTTTTGAATTGATTCATTTATTATCATCCCATTTATCCCTATTTACTTCTGAATGCCATACTTTCATTTTCTATTCTTTTAATGGTTATCTCAGAAATTACAAGATGTAGCTTGGCTCATAGAAAATTTAATATTAATACTCTTGGACAATAAGAGGAACTTAAAATCCTTTAACTCTATTTAATTGCCTCCTAATTTATTTGCTATTTTATAAATGTATTTTAATTCTTTTTACATAGTTTTAAACCCCCCAAAATATTATTATTTTGTTGAACTAATATTCATTTATATCAGTCACTTTTCTTCTGTGTTCTGATTCCTTCCTGGTTGGGGGGTTCCTTATAGAACCATGTACCTGTGTCTAAACAACAGCTCCTGAAAGTTTCTTTACTACAATTCTGAAATTGTAAAAATTCAGTTTTTAGTTGTCTGAAAATGTCTTTATTTCATATTCATTCTTGAGGGGTATTCATGTTGGTGTATAATTTTAAACAGGCAGTTATTTTCTTTTAGTACATTTAAAGCATTATTCTCCTGACTTCCACTGTTCTGTGGAGAGGTCATCTTCAAGTCTAATTGTTGCTCATTTGAAAGGAATCTGTATTTTTCCGTTGGCTGGCTACTTTTATAATTTTATGTTAGAATGCTAGATGTTTAGAATTATTTCATGTTAGAATTCCTCAATTTGATTATGGTGTGATTGGGTTTAGATTTCTTATCTTGCTGTGGATAGGTATCTTCCATCAGTTTTAGAAAAATCTCAGTCATTTTCAGTTCTAATGATGCTTTTCCTGGATGGCCTGTATTCTCTCCTTTTCGGAGTCCAATTAAATGCTTGTTGAACCATCTTACTGTAAATCTCCTAATATTTGACTCATCTATCTCTGTTGAATTATGGGTAATTTTTTAGATATATTCCAACTTACACGTCTTCTAATGCATGAATTATTATTATTATTATTTTGAAACAGAGTCTCACTCTGTCACCAGGCTGGAGTGCAGTAACGCAATCTCGGCTCACTGCAACCTCTGACTCCTGGGTCCAAACATTCTCCTGCATCAGCCTCCCAAGTAGCTGGGACTACAGGCGTGTGCCACCACACCCAGCTAACTTTTGTATTTTTAGTAGAGACGGGGTTTCACCATGTTGGCCAGGATAGTCTTGATCTCTTGAGCTTGTGATTCACCAGCCTCAGCCTCCCAAAGTGCTGGGATTACAGGTGTGAGCCACTGCGCCCAGCCACAAATTATTTTTTTGGCTGTGTGTAACCTGATGGTCAATGTCTTGCAGAGTGTTTTATTTCTAAATAATTTTTTTGTCTTTTTTTGTAAGAACTTGCAACTTTTTTTCTCCAGATTTGCCTAGTGCTTCCTAGAAAGCACCTGTGGATTACTCAGGGCTGTGGTTCATACTGTATTTATTTAAATATCATTTAAACATTTCATACATAGCTACTTATATTCTTTAGATGATTTTATTTGTTTGTTTTTGTTGTGTTGTATCTGCTGTCATTCATGATGGTTTCCTTCCTGATGTGCTTGATTGATCTTTAATTTTGAAATCAAATTTTCCTGATAATAACCTTGGGAATACTGCTGGACTAAACTGGGGATGCCTTCTTCCAAGGAGTACTTGCATCTGTTTCATGAGGGAGCCAAGGGAGACAATTCCTAAAGTTCAAGAGGCCTGAATTAATGCAGGAGTTTCTGTTTCAGATCCCTAGCCTTGCTGCTGACCAAGGATTGGGACCAAAATGATGATACAAACTATTCCTCTAGATGTGTTTTCTTAGGGCTGCTGTGGCCCTTCTGTGTGCTTATCATAGGGAAGGGGGTTGCCTCTGGTTCAACTCCCGTTTTTTGGTGAAGTAAAATCTTTAGACATTTCATATGCTTTTTGTGAAACCAGCAATGCTGGCATGGATGAAACGGTTTCATCTAGGACCTAGCAGTTTAGCAGCAAGACGGTCACTGCAGTATCTGCCTGCCACACTGCAGGAAGCAGAAGTCTATGTTGAAAGTTAACACATATCGCACCCATCAAAAATAGATGACACTGTTAATAATTCTCACATTTGGTAGATTAGTTTGGTTTATTTATTTATTTAAATAATTTTCCTGACTTGTTTTTTCTTTTCTTTTGAGACAGGGTCTCCCTCTGACACCCAGGCTGCAGTGTAGTGGTGCGATCTCAACTCACTGCAGCCTCGACCACTGGGGCTCAACGATCCTGCAACCTCAGCCTCCTGGGTAGCCGGGACTATAGGTGCGTGCCACCACACCCAATTAATTTTTGTAATTTTTGTTGAGATGGGGTTTCAGTGCGTTGGCCAGGCTGGTCTCGAACTACTGGGCTCAAGTGATCTGCCTGCCTTGACCTCCCAAAGTACTGAGACTACAGGTGTGAGCCACTGCCCCTAACCTTGTTTTTTTAAAAAAAGCACACAACAAAAAAAGTTTCAGATTGACATTTTCAAGTATTTAATGTGGTGTCTTCTAGTCTAAAATCACAATATATGAAAAGTAAAATAAAATTTTGGATATAATAACTCTAATAATAATATTTTCTCTTAACATTTTTTTTTAGAAATACTGGGAGAGTTGAGTGTGGTGGCTCATGCCAGTATTCCCAACACTTTGGGAGGCCAAGGCAGGAGGACCATTTGAGGCCAGGAGTTTTAGATCAGACTGGGCAACACAGTGAGGGCCTGTCTCCACAAAAAAAAAAAAAAAAAAAATCAAAAATTAGCCAGGCGTGGTGGTGCACACCTGTAGTTTCAGTTCCACGGGAGCCTGAGGCAGGAGGACTGCTTGAGTCCAGGAGTTCTAGGTTGCAGTGAGCCATGATTACACACAGCCTGAGTGACAGAGTGACACCTTGTCTCCAAAAAAAATAAGAAGAAGAAGAAAGAAAAGAAAAAATAAAGTGTACTGGGAGATATAAAGATTGGTTAGATAAGAATTTTGATTAAATGATTAAGAATAGTACAAGGTAAATTTCCAATATTATCATTTTTAAGCTTGGTATTACCTGTGTGACAATATCCTTCCTGTCTAAACAGTGGTCTCTCACTGTTCTCTCACTGGTCTCTCACTACATTAAACACTATGTAAGAATTATTTAGGCCGGGCGCGGTGGCTCAAGCCTGTAATCCCAGCACTTTGGGAGGCCGAGACGGGTGGATCACGAGGTCAGGAGATCGAGACCATCCTGGCTAACACGGTGAAACCCCGTCTCTACTAAAAAATACAAAACACTAGCCGGGCGAGGTGGCGGGCGCCTGTAGTCCCAGCTACTCGGGAGGCTGAGGCAGGAGAATGGCGTAAACCCGGGAGGCGGAGCTTGCAGTGAGCTGAGATCCGGCCACTGCACTCCAGCCCGGGCGACAGAGCCAGACTCCGTCTCAAAAAAAAAAAAAAAAAAAAGAATTATTTAAATAAGAACTATTTAAAGCAGTTTAATCACTAAAGCAGCTGATGTGGTTCAATTGAGTGGTGTATAAGTCTCTGATATCCAATAACTGCCACATATTCAAACTTACATATATATAGTTACAGGTTACCATAGTGTCACTCTTTAAAAGGTATATATAACTAATTATATAATTGATAAGATGTTCAAAAATAGAAATTGAAATATTCCTCCCAACTGCCTTTAACAATGTGTATCCTTTAGCGAAACAAATCCGTGGTGTAGGAAAACCATTCACTAGGAAATGATCTATTTAAACACTCAGTGTTTAAGGTTATATAGAAAGGTTAGTGGCAGAACCAGAATTAGACTTTGGATTACTAGTGACTCTATCTATGCATTAACTACTCTCCCAACTTCTCCAATCTCAAATGTGCTACTATATACTACTGCGATTAACTCCAGAGGTAACACTGTTTACTCCAATTTTTAGCTCTTGTCCATTTCCTGTCATTTATTTTACAACTCTGTATTTTTATTTTTAGTGTCTGTTATAATTTACTTAAGCCTTTTACAATTTAAAATATTTGTCTTGAACGATTTCTTAGTGCATTAATTTAGACTGTGGAGACTTTATCTTTTCTTTGTAACTTTTAAGTTGAATGAACTCTAGCTCAAAAGATACTAAAATCTTAAATCTGTTGCTGGTTAGATGTCCATTACTTTACTTATATACTTAAATACTGAGACTTCTTGACTCCACCTCTGAAAGCCACTCTTACTGAGATGTAAAAACCACTGACTATTTCACTGGTTTCACTAGTAGTCTCTTCATCCTTTAATGAGATTTACCACTTTTAATGTCTAGAACAGAGACTAATCACATAGCATTTAATGGTCTTCAGAAAATATCTGTTAAATTACTGAATTTTCATCTACCAAACCAACGGTTCTTGAGGTCATTTTCTCAGGAAATAAAAACAAATTATGCACAAGAAAACACTGAAAACATCAGATGGAATGTGGGTTCCTCAAAAAAGTCCACTCTCCTTTTTCATGGCATGATACACTCCTTTCACTAAGCTCTCTGGTACTACCTAAGAACATGAGCACACAGAGAAAATTAAATTCTTATTTAAACTCAAGAAGCAAACATTTCTCAAAATGACAATATTTCTCGCCTTTATACTTGAGTCGTAAACATTTCTCTACATGCCAGTGCCCTTTTATTTAGTTAGAATTTTAGCAAGCAGTATTTTGTTTATTTGTTCAGGATCGTGTATGTATTTTCACTACATCTATAGTACACTTCATCACCTGAACACATGCTGAACCAAACTTGTCTTGCCAGCAAAAAATTTTGAAATTATGCAATCTGCAATTCAGTCCACGACAAGCACTTGGGTAGAATTTCTTCTGTACCATTTCAACATCAATTAAAGAACTGCCTGCATAGAAATATTGCCAAATGAAAAGTTAGTGAAGCAGGTTAAATCAAGTGAACTTTTCTATCATTTTAGCTAAGGACTTGTCGGATAGTCAAATAAGCACCAGAATAATTGTCTAGCAAATTAACCATAAGATTATTCTAAAATTTTATGAAAGTATTAAAAGGAAAATCAGTATGATTATATTATCTTTAATTAATACAAATACATTTTTCATTCATCAAAAAGTTTTTTAAGTGCATAGGCTATAAAAAAAGTGTAAAAGAATATGAAAATGACTATTGAAAAAACAGCCATGAAAACTGAAAAAAAAACTTTTAAAGAAAATATTTTCATCAGTTTTGTTTTACAAGGAAACTTTTTAAATTGGAGAAAAATTAGCAAATTTTTTGGCATGTACACATTAATTCATATCTAGCAAACAATTATAACTGCAGAAACACATAATAACACATTTATAATCAAGGCTATATGAAAGATTTTTTTTTTACTGAAACAGTTCACGATTAAAGTACTAAAAGTATATAAATAAAAGAAATACTAATTTATAAATCTCTCATTTGTGAAACAGTTTTATTCAGGTGTCCATGTCCAAGCCGGCAAATATCTTATTCATTTATTATAAAAATCAACAAGAAATTATCGAAGTTATCTAATTTAAAAGAAACTTTTTTAAAAGACCAAATCACATTTTAATGTAAAATAAACCAAGCAAGATTTCGCAAATAC
The DNA here is from genome assembly GCF_003255815.1 of Theropithecus gelada. Taxonomy (NCBI): domain Eukaryota; kingdom Metazoa; phylum Chordata; class Mammalia; order Primates; family Cercopithecidae; genus Theropithecus; species Theropithecus gelada. The sequence continues at coordinate 38,461,305 of NC_037675.1, read as the reverse complement.
GCTAAAAGTTTTCTCAAATACTTTAAGTTGACATATAGGCATTAAAATGAGTAAACTTAAGTTTTTAAGAGATGACAATTAAAATAGTTTTTAACCACAGGAAGAGGCCTTGCTAAAGCTGACTTCATTTACGTTAATCACATATGCAGTAATTTAAACAAAAATTCTGTATATGAATGTGGAAATTATTTGGGAGTAGTATCTAAGCATGTGAAAAGCGTAAGAAAAAAGAATCCCCTGTTTCCTTTTGGATGCTTCAGACAACAGCAGCACAGCCTAGGGCACACTGCTGCGGATTTTAACTGTTGTATGGAACTACTCAAAATGCTTTTGATCCATTTTATCTTGCAAGTTAGCAAAGAAATGTTGCAATAAGAAACACCAACAAAGATCTGAAAAAGTTAAGCTCTGGATTACCATATTGTGTTCTCCTGCCATTCAATGCTTCATACAAAGGCAGTGGTGTTCAAAGTAAGAAAAAAAAAAAAGTGAGGAGAGAGAAAAAAGAGAAACTGGTTTCAGAAAGTGCAAAGCACAAAGTAAATAATATTCTTCTACATCCCTTCTTTTTCACAGATTGGATGTTAAAAGAGTTTCAGCAATTAGGCTTTTGTTAATTACCAGCTGTTGAAACAGATGTGTTGACTATCCTTATTAGTCAACAGCTGGGTAAGAAGAACAATTGATGCTCCCTAAAACCAACAGCCAGCTGCTCTGCAGTAATTATCTCAAGTTATTAATACAGGTGATAAAGACAAAAAGCTCCTATTCTTCTCTTTCTATAACTTTGACAGTTTCAGTAACTATACCTTTATCATTACAAAGCAATAGAGAATGCATTTATTAAAACAAGTAACGGTGATACATTAGAGTGGCATTAACTCTATGGCAGTTTCCATTATGCAATTTCTGGAGAAGGAATCAGACAAGTGCTACAAGTAGAAGCAGACATTCTGCAGGCTTTTATTTATCATATTTCAAATGTCACTGCCAACTTACTTCTCCAGCACTAACAATAATAGCTAAGCACTTAAGTTCTTTGAAAAAGAGAAGCATAACTAAAATCAGTTCTTTCTGATTTCCAGGTGTTTTCACTGATCATGTTTTATATTCAGTTCACTGAAGCAATATATTTCCTCTTGGTATGACTAAATATCAGTGACTTGTTCCCTAGCTTATATTTCCTAGGTGACTGGTAGAAGCAATTTTACCAAACCCAAAAAGAATTTATTTCATTGCAGTAAACATTTCATGTATACAAAGAAATCAGCAAAACAAGCAAGCGAACAAAAAATAAAAACATTTTATTTTGTAGACACCGTTTTCTGAAATACAATATTCAGAAAATTATGAGGATGTTAAAAAAGAAATGCTATGTTGGACCACATTGATAAAGTACCATTAATTACATGTTTTAAAATTACTTTTATGTTTCCTATTTTAAATATTCATCTTACATTTTTACTTACAAGAAATGTAAAACAAAGATTTAGACAAGCCAGGCAAACCATCTCTGTCCTACAAAAGAGGTGTCTACAAGAATTTACAACCATATCTATTCACTAATTAGAGAACACTCAAAGATACTGCCTTTCTGAAAACAAGGATTAGAGCTGGATGAATGCACCCCTTTCACAAACCTTCCTCATGTCCCTGTTGGGTCATCACAAGCAGCTTGTTCTTCCAGCATTAAATAGAAAAGCCTACTGCTTATCAGTTTTTAACACCTCAGTTAGACATCACGACAATTAACAGGGACAGAAACTTTAAATAACATGTAAATAAATCATTTCACCAAGAAAGGCTGTAATAAAAAACAATGAACAGAACCAAACTTTCTAAAGTAATATTACGTAGGTTGCCACTGAAGTATTTTGGGTGTCTGATATAAAAAATATTAGCTAGAGGCCAGGCACAGTGGCTCATTACTCCCAGCACTTTAGGAGGCCAAGGTGAGAGGATTGCTTGCAGCCAGGAGTTCAAAAACACACTCTGAAAGACAGTGAGACTCCATCTCTATTTGGAAAAAAAAAAAAAAGCTAGAAACCTGTCTTATCACATTCTATGTAATTATGGCTCCTAAAGTAGAAATTTCAACATTTATATAATTACAAAACAAGAGAGATAAGCACATTACCAAAACCAAAAAAATTATCCATCTCTATAAAACCAACCTCCCATGAGAATTTGTAATATTTAAGATTCTGGAATTTACAGGGAATCCCCTGATATATAGAAGCTAACAAAATGTGTAAACAGAGTAACAACACATTAGCATTTATGTTTGAAAATCTCTATTAGGCCATATAATTATTCTGTGATTTTTCAATTTTAAGAAAAGAACTAACTTTTCAGCATGGTAGCAGTGACAGTAAATATCTTCCACCCTGATACTGGGTAGCCCTCCTTTCCCTTCCCACTAGGCAGGAATATTGGAAAAGTACACAAGCAATGTAACAGCTAATCGTGCTTCTCTCTCCTCTGTGGAAAGGAACAGGTTGTGGCTACTGCCTAACAATTCTACCCATCTTAAATAACCAGGCAGAGCAGCCATGGCTACTACTGAAGCAAGAGGCCTGCCGTCTCCTCATTAGATCCTAGGTGACCTAAACAGGGAAGGGAGAAGTGAAACCTGTTTCACGGTCACAGTTCCTAAGCTCATTGCTGTTTAAAAATAAGCCACGATATGTATATCTTCCTTCCTTTGGAAAAAATTAATGGCAATATATAATGAACATCTAATTACTACACACAATTCTTCTAAATGCTGCCTTTTTGAAATTTAAAAATACTTAGGCCACAATTCATCTAGAATTTAAAAACACTGAAACAAGACTCAAGCATTCAGAACTGCTTTCAACAGGCTGCACCTAAGATATCTCATTTTCACACCAATTTCAATGCATTTCAATTTAAGAATTTCACTGGACGGCTTAATTACCTGGGATAAACACCTGCATTTTCTCATCCATAACACAGGTGCCCACTGTTCGGTACGCCTTTCCTATCTTGCTCATTGGCAGACTCCTAAATATCCTCACAGTTAAGTCTTTCACATCTTCTTCCTATTTCACTTTAGCTTCTGCATGTATCTATTATAGTACTGATCTAATTTTATATGCATTTTGGGGTATGTTTATCTCCCCAAAAGGTGGCAAATTTTTTCCTTTTTCTTTCTGTAGTTTCGGATGGTAGTATGTAAGCTTTCATTAAATGTTTTCAATAATAAATATAAATGCATACCTTAAAATCAGGAAGATGTCTTTAATAATTGTTCAGAAAGTACATTTTAATAAATCATGTGATATATAATCATATCATAGAAAGATATTAATTTAGCTTTACCCAGCATGCATATCCCTATGAATAAGAAAATTCTTTCTCTTAACTGAAATAATCATCTTTGCTTTACTGAATGTCATATTCAAGACATTAATTTCAGTTTTGCACCATCTCATAAGTGATATGCCCAATCAACAAAGGAAAAAATTTAAAGCAAAAATAAGATGTTTAAACCTCCTCTATCCATAACTCCTACTCCTATAGTGCATTTGGAGTAATTTAAAACTAGTTCCATGCCATACTTTTTATTTTTCTTATTTTATGTAACGTATTTTGAGGACCCTTCCTTAACACACATCACAATTAAAGTTATCACTGCTTTAAAATTATCTATAAATTTTAAGATAGACTACCTTTCACTGATTCTTATACAATGTTTTATCCTCTTTGGATATCTGTTTTAATTTTCCTTTAGCTATAATACTTCTTCAAGTAATTCCTGCAGGAAGAAAAAAAGGGGTATATTCATAGTCCTATGACTATGAACATAAAGTCTTTGTTTTGCCCTCCTCTATAAATGATATTTTGGCTAGATATAGTATCCTCAAATTGCAGTCTTTTCCTCTAAGATTGATAAACATAGTTGCTCTGTCTTGTTTTCCAATACTGCAAGTCAGGAATTCTATGCTGCTGTGATGCTCTTTCTTTTGTAAATAATCAGCTCTATACAATTTTATAACAAATGTTATAAAGGTATAACATTTTCTCTTCACCATTAGTGTACAGATATTTTGCCCAGACATGTCTATATATTTAGCATATGTATATAAATTTACATGAGCAAAGATGTAATTTATTTATTCTACTCAGACATTGTTATGGACTTTCATTTTGATAACTCAAGTTTTCCTTTAGCTCAACTGAGTTTTCTTTTATTATTTCTTTGAATGTGGTTTCTCTGACATTTACTTCTCTTGCTCCTGCACTTACTCCATTTTCCATAAATTATGTTTTGCTTCTGATCATTTCACTCCATTTCTTTGTGTTTTTTCTTAGTGTTTCTCCCTTTGCTGTTCCAAATCATTATTTATATTTTTGTCCCTGATCATTGATATTAAAATCACCTATTATATTTTTTAAACAATGGTCTTTTTTTTTATCACTCCTTCAAAATATCTTTGGTTCTCTATAAGAAGTCTTATTTTTGTTTTTTTTAACATTTTCTTCTTCTTTAAATAAAAAAGACTCAAGGGAGCCAACTATGTGGTACACGTGGTCTTTCTTCATGGACCAACCAAATTCCCTGAATTGCATATGGTCTCTCAAAGGCTATTCATACCAAACGGTATGGATTCCCTGAGCACATTTCAAAACTGGCATATTTAGAATAGTAGTGATGCAAACAAGTGAGTAGTAAGCAGTTTCCTCATTAGGTAGATTGGCAAGTTTCTGTAGGGCACAACCATTAACAGGACAAGGGGTAGTTTCTTTCCAAGATCTAAGAAAACCTGGAGTTAGGTAGTTGGAGTAAAAATAACCTTCATTCCATTGCTTCTTCTCTATTATTCATTCAAACGTTTAAAAGTTGTATTTATTTTGCTTCCATACAAGTGGAAAATAGTCCCCCTTTTGGATAACATTGACTCCATAGGGAATTTATATTGGTCCCACAGAGTGGACAACTAGGCTTTGTACTATCCTTATCAACAAGCTTCAGTCCCAGTATATTCAAACACCAACCATATATCTTACTTATGCTTTAAGTAAGGCATTTTCTAAACTTACTTGTTTAGAAAAATCAAATAAACTCAATTTCACTGTCTTTGTCAGTCACATTATTTCTCTAATTAGTCAGTCTTAAAAACTTGAAGTTATCTTAAAACATCTCCTTCATTTCCCATATCCAGTGAGCAAGTCAATAAGTTCTGCTACTTATTTCAAAATGCCTCACATTCTTTCCTATCTCTTACTATTGCTGTTATTTAAGGCCCCCCAGCCCTGCAATCTTCTTTACTTCATTCATGAAATACTTTAATAGCCTCCAAGTCAGTCTTTCCTATCTTCTTATACCTGCCCTAATTAATGCCATTAAAACGTGAGATTACTGTCCTCTGACTCTCATATTATCAAGTCATACATAGTACCACTCCTCCAGGCAAAAATCTTCAGGGCTTGTCCAATTCCTCCTTCACCAAAAATAATCTTTGCTTCACTTTCAAGAGCCCACTGTACAATATTAGAGTTTTCCAGTGGGTGATCAATCATTCTGGGAAACTTAAAAAGTCCCAGTCTTTGGCAATAGGTGACCACGTTTGGGGGAAATGTACAAATCCATGTGGTGGTACAAAAAAATAAAGCTAAAAACAGCACTGGTGTTAGTGTCTAATGGACATGGCATAGATTATCTGCTTTCTGTAGTTGCTGTTTTTCCTGACCATTAATGTGAGCAAGCATAATTTATGACTGACAATAATGGATCATCCATTGTTGCATCACTCCTAGTGATGTGACTTAAGTGTACAACTTAAGTGCATGGTAAATATGAAAGTTAACAACCCATCTTTGACTTTCTCTGTGGATTAACTATTGTGCTTTGTATCAAAAGAGTGCTAGTTTAATTTTTAACACTGTGAATATTATCACTATCCTTTCTAAGAGCTCAGATAAAGAAAATGAGAATGACGACAACTCCAATGCCACCATGACTCAGATATCATAAAAAATGAAGACTAAATGGAAGAATGCATCACTGGCTTAGGGAGATAAACAACAAAAACAGAATATACTGTACACTGTACAGAACAGAATCTGGGATTCGACATATTGGAGAAGATGTGAAAGCACATATGAAGATGGAATCTCATAGGGCAAGTATTTTTAATCATTCAGAGGTTTGTTTTATTTTTCCTCCCAAAATGGCACCAGTACTAGCAGCTGCTGTGTTACCTTGAGTCACATGAAACACACATTATTGTATGGTTTCCATGACTGGTCTATGAAACTGAGTGAAGTTATTAATACACATATTCATTCAGAGGTTGCAACTAAATTGTCTTATGGACAAACAAAAACGAAAATTTTCATAAGAGATGCATTGGCCTCTTACAGTGTAGAGCTGATTCTGTCAGCACTTAATAGCAATAATGCTTTCTATAGTATATCAAGTGATGTGTCAAAATATGACAACAAATGTTCCGCTACTTATTAGGTACTCTTATTTCAAAAATGAAGTTTCACATCATCATCTTGATTTCCATGGTTTAAATAAAACCAAAGAAATCATAAAAAAAGACTATTGATATATTGTCCAAATAAAAACTAGACTTTCCTCATTTATCTGCCTTTTCTGGGGTACATAACACATAGGTAAATTTTGGGAGTTTCCATTTAGTCTATAAACTTCTTATCAAAGAAAAATGAAAAGATTTTATCAGTTCAATGTCCTGCATACCCTGTACATAGCACTGCTAGAAGGGGTGTGATTTGCTTACCTGTGATATTGTGGTTTTCATATTATAAGCTTTTGATCACTTTTCACTTTCCCAAAATATGCAAAACTGCTTAATGATTTTTCTTTATTCTATAGAAATTGAGGTGGTCTCCTTAGACATATGTCTACAGTGGCTATCATTGTTGATGGCCAGAGAAGATACGAAAAGGTTGGCCTGAGAGGACAGATCATCATAGCAGATGGGAGGCAGGACTACATTGCAGCTCCTACTCGGATGGAAGAGCAGTATGTGGAGGCTCACATCATGAATTTTAGCTCCAGAACAACTGCAAGAACAAACCAGGAATCCTAAGAGGACCAACAGACCCTCTGAAGGAAGTGGAGTGCTCCTGCAGGACTCGGGAGACACCTCAAATACTGTGAGTGCCCCACCTGCGGAAGTGGGAAAGGAGATAATCCTCTCGCGACCACCACCACCGCGACCGCCCCACTGGGGAAACTGAAGGTCTAGTTTGTGGGAGAAGTTTCCCACCTTACTTGGAGCTGAGTCAATTTTGAGAGCTGAACAAAATACAGGGGTAGAGGAAGCAGCAGAAGGGCCCTGGGAGCTTCCTGAGTCCCCAAGGAGGCCATTCCTGCCTGGCACCACAGGAATCCAATGAGAGGGCAGCCAGAGGCACAGGCGAAAACACCACAGGGAGAAGGAAATCTCCAGCTGAACTTTGTATCAATTTAAATGGGGCAAGAAGTCTCCTGGCCAGAACTCACAGGAGGGCATGAATCCAATGTGCAGACTCCACAGGTAGGGGAAGAACCAAGCTCTTCTCTTTAGCAGCTCAGAGGCAGGTAGCCTGGGGTAAGTTCTTAAGCCCAGCTCACCCACTGCCTGGAAACAGACTTAGGGTTGTTAGAGGGGCCACAGTGGGAGTGAGACCAGCCCTTTAGATTGCATGGGAGCTGGGTGAGCCCTGTTGCTTTTGGCTTTCCCCACTTTCCTGACAACCTGCATGACTCAGCAAAGGCAGCTATAATGCTCCTACCTACACAACTCCATTGACCTGGGAACTTCGCCCTGATCCCCCACCCAAGGAGAGTCTGAGCTCAGACATACCTAGCCCTGTCCCCACCTGATGGCGCTTCCCTATCTACCCTGGTAGTTGGAGACAAAGGGCATACATATACTCTTGGGAACTTTAGGGCTCTGACCACTGCTGGTTCCTCTACATATTACCGCAGCTGATGCTTTCTGGAAAGTGCCACCTCCTGGCAGGAGGCCAACTAGCACAAAAACAGAACATTAAACCACCAAAGCTAAGAACCTTCATGGAGTCCATTTTACCCCTCCCCCCCACCCCCTCCACTGGAACAGGTGCTGGTATCCACGGTGAGAGACCTATAGACAGTTCACATCACAGGACTCTGTGCACACAACCCCCAGTACCAGCCCAGAGCTGGGTAGGCTTGCTGGGTGGCAAGACCCAGTAAAGAGATAATCACTGCAGCTTGGCTCACAGGAAGCCGCATCCATAGGAAAAGGGGGACAGTACTACATCAAAGGAACACCCCGTGGGATAAAAGAATCTGAACAACAGCCTTCAGCCATAGACCTTCCCTCTGACAGAGCCTACCCACATGAGAAGGAACCAGAAAACCTACTCTGGTAATATGACAAAATAAGGCTCTTTAACACCCCCCCCCCCTCAAAAATCATACTAACTCACCAGCAATGGATCTAAACCAAGAAGAAATCCCTGATTTACCTGAAAAAGAATTTAGGAGGTTAGTTATTAAGCTAATCAGGGAGGCACCAGAGAAAGGTGAAACCCAATGAAAGGAAATCCAGAACACAATACAGGAAGTGAAGGGAGAAATATTCAAGGAAATAGATAGCATAAAGAAAAAAACAATCAAAACTTCAGGAAACAAGGACACACTTATAGAAATGCAAACTGCTCTGGAAAGTCTCGGCAACAGAATTGAACAAGTAGAAGAAAGAAATTCGAGGTTGAAGACAAGGTCTTTGAATTAACCCAATCCAATAAAGACTAAGAAAAAAAGAATAAGAAAATATGAACAAAGCCTCCAAGAAGGCTGGGATTATGTTAAACACCAAACCTAAGAATAACTAGTGTGCCTGAAAAAGAAGAGAAATCTAAAAGTTTGGAAAACATATTTGGGGGAATGATCGAGGAAAACTTCCCCAGCCCTGCTAGAGACCTAGACATCCAAATACAAGAAGCACAAGGAACACCTGGGAAATTCATCACAGAAAGATCATCGCCTAGGCACATTGTCATCAGGTTATCTAAAGTTTACATGAAAGAAAGAATCTTAAGAGCTATGAGACAAAAGGACCAGGTAACCTATAAAAAAAAAGCCTATCAGATTAACAGCAGATTTCTCAGCTGAAACCCTACAAGCTAGAAGGGATTGGGACCCTATCTTAAGCCTCCTCAAACAAAACAATTATCAGCCAAGAATTTTGTATCCAGCGAAGCTACATCATATATGAAGGAAATATACAGTCTTTTTCAGATAAACAAACGCTCAGAGAATTCGCCACTACCAAGTCACCACTACAAGAACTGCTGAAAGGAGCACTAAATCTTGAAACAAATCCTGGAAACACATCAAAACAGAACCTCATTAAAAAGCAAAAACAAAAAACAAAAAAACCAAGGTACCCAGGCAACAGATAGCATGATGAATGCAATAGTACCTCACATCTCAATACTAACACTGAATATAAATGGCCTAAATGCTCCACTTAAAAGATACAGAACCACAGAATGAATAAGAACTCACCAACCATCTGCTGCCTTCAGGAGACTCATCGAACACATAAGACTCACATAAACTTAAAGGGGTGGAAAAAGGCATTTCATGCAAATGAACACCAAAAGTGAGCAGGAGTAGCTATTCTTATATCAGACAAAACAAACTTTAAAGAAACAACAGTTAAACGACAAAGAGGGACATTATACAATGGTAAAAGGCTTTGTCCAACATGAAAATATCACAATCCTAAACATATATGCACCTAACACTGGAGATCCCAACATTATAAAACAATTACTAACAGACCTAACAAATGAAATGGACAGCAAGACAATAATAATGGGGGACTTCAATACTCAACTGACAGCACTAGACAGGTCATCAAGACAGAATGTCAACAAAGAAACAACGGAATTAAAACATATCTTGGAACTAATGGACTTAACAGATATGTACAGAACATTTCATCCAACAACCACAGAATACATATTCTATTCAACAGTAAATGGAACTTTCTCCAAGATAGATATGAGCCTCAACAAGAAAATTGAAATTATATCAAGCCCTCTCTCAGACCACAGTGGAATAAAACTGGAAATCAACTCCAAAAGGAACCCTCAAAATCATGCAAATAGGCCATGTGCAGTGGCTCACGCCTGTAATCCCAGCACTTTGGGAGGCTGAGGCAGGTGGATCACAAGGTCAGTAGTTCAAGACCAGCCAATTTGAGACCAACCTGGCCAACACGATGAAACCCCTGTCTACCAAAAATACAAAAATTAGTTGGGCGTGGTAGCATGCACCTGAAATCCCAGCTACTTGGGAGGCTGAGGCGGGAGAATTGCTTGAATCCAGGAGGTGGAGGGTGCAGTGAGCAAAGATAGTGCCACCGCACTCCAGCCTGGGCGACAGAGTGAGACTCCATCTCAGAAAAAAACAAACAAAAAACCCATGCAAATACATGGAAATTAAATAACCTGCTCCTGAATGAGCATTGAGTCAAAAACGAAATAAAGATAAAAACTAAAAGATTCCTTGAACTGGATGAAAATAATGACACAACCTATCAAAACCTCTGGGATACAGCAAAGGTGGTGCTAAGAGAAAAGTTCATAGCCCTAAATGCCTACATAAAAACACTGAAAGAGCACAAACTGACATTCTAAGGTCATACCTCAAGGAACTAGAGAAACAAGAACAAACCAAACCCAAACCCAGCAGAAGAAAGGAAATAACCAAGATCAGAGCAGAACTAAATGAAATTGAAACAAAACAAAACAAAAAAATACGAAGGATAAGTGAAACAAAACGCTGGTTCTTTGAAAAGTTAAAAAAAAATTGATAGACAATTAGCAAGATTAACCAAGACAAGAAGAGAGAAAATCCGAATAACCACATTAAGAAATGAAACAGGAGATATTACAACTGACACCACTGAAAGACAAAAGATCATTCAAGGCTACTATGAACACATTTATGCACATAAACTAGAAAACCTAGAAGAGATGGATAAATTCCTTGAAACATACAACCCTCCTAAAATCAGGAAGACCTAGATACCCTGAACAGACTAATAACAAGTGAGTTTGAAATGGTAATTTAAAAATTGCCAAAAATAAAAAGTCCAGGACCAGACGAATTCACAGCAGAATTCTACCAGACATTCAAAGAATTGGTACCAATCTTTTTGACACTATTCCACAAGACAGAGAAAGAGGGAAAGAGGAAGCCCTCCCTAATTCATTCTGTGAAGGCAGCATCACCGTAATACCAAAACCAGGAAAGAACATAACCAAAAAAGAAAACTACAGACCAATATCCCTGATGAACATAGATGCTAAAATCCTTAACAAAATACTAGCTAACCGAATCCAACAACATATCAAAAAGATAATCCACCATGATCAAGTGGGTTTCATACCAGGGATGCAGGGATGGTTTAACATGTGCAAGTCAATAAATGTGATACACCACATAGACAGAATTAAAAACAAAAATCACATGATCATCTCAATAGATGCACAAAAAGCATTCAACAAAATCCAGCATCCCTTTATGATTAAAACTGTCAGTAAAACTGGCATACAAGGAACATACCTCTATTTAATCAAAGCCATCTATGTCAAACCCATAGCCAGCATAATCCTGAATGGGGAAAAGTTGAAAGCATTCCCTCTGAGAACTGGAAAAACACAAGGATGCCCATTCTCACCAGTCTTCTTCAACATAGTACTGGAAGTCCTAGCCAGAGCAATCAGACAAGAGAAAGAAATTAAGGGCATACAAGTCTGTAAAGAGGAAGTCAAACTGTCACTGTTTGCTGACAATATGATCGTTTACCTTGAAAACTCTAAAGGCTCCTCCAGAAAGCTCCTAAAATTGATAAAATAATTCAGCAAAGTTTCCGGACACAAGATTAATGTACACAAATTAGTAGCTCTTCTATAAACCAACAGTGACCACGCAGAGAATCAAATCAAGAACTCAACCACTTTTACAATAGCTGCAAAAATAAATAAATAAATAAAATATTTAGGAATATACCTAACCAAGGAGGTGAAAGACCTGTACAAGGAAAACGAGAAAACACTGCTGAAAGAAATCATAGATGACACAAACAAATGAAAACACATCCCATACTCATGGATGGGTAGAATCAATATTGTTGAAAATGACCATACTGCCAAAAGCAATCTACAAATTCAATGCAATCCCTATCAAAATACCACCATCATTCTTCACAGAATTAGAAAAAGTAATTCTAAAATTCACATGGAACCAAAAAAGAGCACGCATAGCCAAAGCAAGACTAAGCAAAAAGAATGAATCTGGAAGCATTGCATTAACTGATTTCAAACTATACCATAAGGCTATAGTCACCAAAATAGCAAGGTACTAGTATAAAAACAGGCACATAGACCAATGGAACAGAATAGAGAACCCAGAAATAAACCCAAATATAGCCAACTGATCTTCAACAAAGCAAACAAAAATAAAGTGGGGAAAGGACACCCTTTTCAACAAATGATGCTGGGATCATTGGCTAGGCACATGTAGGTGAATGAAACTGGATTCTCATCTCTCACCTTATACAAAAATCAACTACATATGGATTAAGGATTTAAATCCAAGACCTGCAATTATAAAAATTCTGGAAGATAACTTTAGAAAAACCCTTAAAGACACTGGCTTAGGCAAGGATTTCATCACCAAGAACCCAAAAGCAAATGCAATAAAAACAAAAATAAACAGTCAGGACTTAATTAAATTAAAGAGGCTTTGCATGGCAAAAGGAACAGTCAGCAGAGTAAACAGATAACCCACAGAGAGAGAGAAAATCTTCACAATCTATACATCTTAGAAAGGACTAATATCCAGAATCTACAATGAGCTCAAACAAATCAGTAAGAAAAAAAAAAAAAAATCCCATCAAAAAGTGGGTTAAGGACATGAATAGACAATTCTCAAAAGAAGATATACAAATGGCCAACAAACATGAAAAAAATGCTCAACATAACTAATGATCAAGGAAATGAAAATCAAAACCACAATGCGATACCACCTGACTACTGCAAGAATAGTCGTAATCCAAAAATCAAAAGATGATGGCATGGATGCAGTGATCAGGGAACACTTCTACACTGCTGGTAGGAATGTAAACTAGTACAGCCATTATGGAAAACACTGTGAAAACTCCTTAAAGAACTAAAAGTAGAGTTCCCAATTAATCCAGCATTCCCACTACTGGGTATCTACGCAGAGAAAAAGAAGTCATATGAAAAATTTACTTGTATACGCATGTTTATAGCAGTACAATACACAAAATCTTAAATTTTGTGAATTCAATTTTTGCAAAATCATGGAACTAACCCAAATGCCCATTAATCAATGAGCAGATAAAGAAACTGTGGAGATATATGTATATATGCATGATAGAACACAGTTATAAAAATATGATGGAATACCACTCAGCCATAAAAAGGAATGAATTAACAGCATTTGCCGCAACCTGGATGAGATTGGAGACTATTATTCTAAGTGAAGTAACTCAGGAATGGAAAACCAAACATCATCATACGTTCTCACTGATAAGTGGAAGCTAAGCTATGAGGACATAAACGCATAATAAGAATGATACAAAGGACTTTGGGACTTGCAGGGAGAGGTGGAAGGGGGCGAGTGGTAAAAGACTACAAACAGGGTGCAGTGTATATTGCTCGGGTGATGGGTGCACCAAAATTTCACAAATCACCACTAAAGAACTTAGTCATGTAACCAAATACCACTTGTATCCCAATAACCTATGGAAAAATTTAAATAAATAAATAAGTAAATAAATAAAAAGTTGGCCTGCCATAAAATCATATTTTCAAAGGATAGGACAAAAAATGTCCTCTTTAATTTAGAAACACAATAAAGGTAAGTAATTCATATGCTTTTCTTTAAACCTGCTTGATGATCACTAAAAAACACTACAAGGAACCTAGAAAAAGAAGAATGAACTACCCAAGTTTGATGTTATATGTATGTTGCAACAAAACAAAACCACACAAACACACACACACACATGCTTATTTTTTTGGAAAATAAGAATGTTTTATAACTCAAAAATATGTTACCAGAAAGGGCAGTGTATTAGTTTCCTAGGGCTACTGAAACAAAGAACCACAAATTGGGTGGCTTAAAACCCACAGAAATACTCTCACATTTCTGGAGGCCAGAAGTTCAAAATCAAGGTGTCAGCACAGTTGCTTTCTTATGGAAGGTCTGAGAGGGAATCTTCTCTGCCTTTCTCCTGGGTTCTGGTAGTTACCATTAATCTTTCACATTTCTTGGCTTGTGGACACATTAATCTCTGCCTCATTACATGGCTTTTTTTCCTATGCCTTTTGTATCTGTGTCCAAATTTTCCTCTGAAAAGTACCCCAGTCATTGGATTAGGTGGTACCCTAATCCAGTATAACCTTATTTTAACTCAGTTACATTTACAAAGATCCTATTTCCAAACAAAGTCACTTCAGAGGTACAGGGATTAGGATTTGAACATATATTTTTGGGGGACACAACTCTAACCACTACAAGTAGCCAAATTGCACAAGACTTTAATTTCTTTAATAAACTATAACTTATTGATATCTATTTTTTATTTCATAAGTTCAAATTACTTTTATGCCCAACTGATGCTGAAAAATCCTTCTACAGAGTTCAACATCTATTCACAATAAAAACTTTTAGCAAACTAGTCAGTGCCTAAAACTTTCTCACAGTGATAAAGGATATTTACAAAAAACCACAGCTAACAACATACGTAAGGTAAAATACTGACTACTTTTCCTCAAGATAGAGAACAAGGCAATGGTGTCTGTTCTCATTACTATTATTTAATATAGCTAAATAACTTACAGCCAAAGCAATAAGGAAGGAAAAGGAAATAAAAGGTATACATAATGGAAAGAAATACAAATGTCTCTATTTGTAGATGACATAATTACATTGAAAATCCCAAGGCATCTTTAAAAAACAACTGTAAAACTAATAAGTGAGTCCAACAAAGCTATAGGATATTATTAATGTAAGAGTGGAAAGCAAAATGTTAAAATAATATTAATACCATTGTAATAGTGCTAAATATTAAATACTTAGGTATAAATGCAACAAATGTGCAAAATCCATATGTTCAAAGCTACAGAATGCTTATTAAATAAATCAAAGAAGACCTAAATAACTGGAGACACATAACTGTTCCTTGATCAGAAAACTCAATGGTAAAGATGTCATTTCTCCTATCAAAAGCCCAATTGGATTTTCTCTGTAGATATAGACAGGCTGAAAACAATTCTGAAAGGAAAAAAAAAAAAATTGGAGTAACTGGAACATTTAGTCCACTTGGTTTAACAAATCACTCTTTTTTTCAGGATTATATTTATTATTTTAATATTTAGCTTGGACTATTTAAGTATATCCTATTATATCATTTTACCCCTTCATTAGTTCCTAAATTCAAATTCTTATCCTTTTCATGGTTATCTTAGAGATTCTAACTTGTTTTCCTGCCTTATAACAGTCTAATATAAACATATAACTTCTCCAGTAATGCTATAACCTTAGAACATTTTGAGTCCATTACCCAGTTCTAGGCTTAAGGGTTATTTTTCTCATGGACTTTAATTTATACATGGATTTGAAATGGCACAAGATATTATTATGAATTTTGAATAAGCGGCTGGGTACAGTGGCTCATGCCTGTAATCCCAGCACTTTGGGAGGCCGAGGCGGACAAATCACAAGGTCGAGAGATAGAGATCAGCCTGGTCAACATGCTGAAACCCTGTTTCTACTAAAAATACAAAAATTAGCTGGGCATGGTGGCATGCGCCTGTAGTCTCAGCTACTTGGGAGGCTGAGGCAGGAGAATGGCTTGAACCTGGAAGGTGGAGGTTGCAGTGAACTGAGATCCTGCCGCTGCACTCCAGCACGGCAACAGAGCGAGACTCCATCTCAAAAAAAAAAAAAAAAAAAAGAAGATTTGGCTTCATTAGGTCAATATTTTAATATTTCCAAACACATTTATCCTTCTGGCTGCTCTGAATTCGTTCTTGCATTTCTTTGTTTGTGTTTGGTATCATTTTCCACTTGACTTAAGAACTCCCTTTACTATGTCTTTCAATTCCCATCTGCATGTGACTAATTCTCTTGGGGTTTGTCTGAACTACGTTTACATGTCACTATGTCACATTCTGCTTTGAAAGATATTTAAACTAGGTATAGAATTTTACACTCTTTCTTTCTTTCTTTTTTTTTGGAGCTTTAACAACGTTATTCTAATCTCTTTTGGCTTCTGTTATTTATATTGAGAATTCAGAAGTCAGTAATGCTGTTCTTTGAACATTTTTTTCCCTCAGTCTGCCTTTAAAATTTTTCTTCTTATCTCTGAGTTTATTACTTTAATTATGTTGTGTCCATGTGTCATTTTCTTTTATTTATCCTACTTGGTGTACTCAGAACTTCAAGAATTTGTGGTTTGAAATTTCCATCAGTTTTTGGAGAAATCTTGGCTACTATCTTGTCAACTCCTGCTTGTCACGGTGTCTTTCTCATCTCCTTCAGAGACTCCAATTATACCTACATTGTACTGTTTTGAGTTTCACTGTCTCTTCAGCTACGTCTCCTCTCCCCTAACTCCTTTTTATCTTTGCTATAATTTAAAAATTTACTGTTGATTTGTTATCTAGTTTACTAATCCTGTTTTCTGCTAAGCCCATCTAATTTCGGATATTGTGTTCATTACTATTAGAATTTCTATTTGATTTCCATTTGATTGTTTTATAGAGATTACAATTTTATAATGGAATGCTTAATATTTTCATCAATTTTGTCTCTGATTTCTCCTACCTTTTTGAATATTTTCATCATAGCTATTGTAAAGTCCCTGTCATCTAATGCCAATATTTGGATCAACTTCAAGTCAGTTTATATAATGTGTATTTCTCTTTGTTTTGAGCCTGTGGACTTACCTTCTTGTGTATCTAGAAATTTTCAATGGAATGCCTTCCATTGTATATAACATATAAGTGACATTCCAGATATGATTTAGTCTTGAGGTTTAACCTTCATCTCTGCCAGGTAGATAAAGTGGGGCTGATCATTGTAATTAAGTACTGTAGAGTATGGGGGTCAATTAGCCTCTAGTTGGTTTTTTTTTGTTTTTTGTTTTTTTCTTTTGAGATGGAGTTTTGCTCTTGTTGTCCAGGCTGGAGTGCAATGGTGCAAACTTCGCTCACTGCAACCTCCACCTCCTGGGTTCAAGCTATTCTCCTGCTTCAGCCTCCAGAGTAGCTGGGATTACATATGCCCACCACTATGCCTGGCTATTTTTTTGTATATATACACACAAAATATATATACTGACTCTCTATATATACACACACACACATATATATGTATAGTCCGTATATATGTGTGTGTATATATACACACACACACATACACACACACACACACACACATATACACACACACACACACACACACATATATATATATATATTTTTTTTTTTTTTTGTAGTGGAGACAGGTTTCATCCTGCTGGCCAGCTGGTTCCAAAGTGACCTCAGGTGATCCACCCACCTTGGCCTCCCAAAGTATTGGGATTACAGGTGTCAGCCACCATGCCCAACCTCTAGTTCTTGTGAAACAGCTGCAAAGTCCATCCTGCTTTTCAGACTTTTTGTTTGTTTTTAATCTCCAAACCTGTGCAGTCACAGATATCCAGAAGGCACTACTGGATGTGTGCTTAATGCTCCCTCCCCTCAATATCAACCAAAAATCTTTTTTTTTTTTTTTTAATACCTGACAATGGCTCTCCATGAGTATAAAGCTAGAATTTTTAGATTTCTGCCTGCAGATAATCAACACATGCCTACGAGATAAAAGTGGCTGCAAAAATAATCTCTCCTTTCAGGTTCTTCACTTCAACTGTTTTATTCTCTCTAGTCTTATTACTCCAATGAATAAAAGATTCTGAAGAATCCAAAATCAAGGCTCAGAAGACAGAACAATAAATGTATAATACAAAAATTGACACAAAAAAGAGTAAAGAAAGTCTCAGATTACCAGGATGTCAGGAAATCCAGCTGGAAAACAAGAGATCTACTCTGTATCAATCATGTGATTAGATGCAATATTCATGTACATATATAAATATTATCTACACATACACGTTAACTCTGGGATTATCTTTCTTCCTTCAAGAGTTGAAAAGATAAGAAATAGAAATGAACTCTGTTTTACTACATGCCAGCATACATTTTTTAGTCTTATAAAGAAGACATATTATTACAGTAAAAATCTGTTTTTGTTTTTACCACCCTTCATTCTCTTTTAGTGTTTCTGGTAGGAAAATATTTCAAATTTATTTTAGAATACCATCCTTCCCTTATTCATAACATATCCTCAGGGGCAGACCTAGATTGTCCTAAGGCAAACAGTATATTTCACTCCCTTGGTCACAGTAATCATTTTAGAGATAAATGAGTAAGCACATGACCTCTAGCAGTAATCCAAGTTTAAAAGATCCAATTCTAGAATTTCTGTTTTTATTTTTGATAAACAACTTTTTTTTTCCTTCTAGCCTTCAACTGGGAAGTTGAGAAGGCAGAAGCTTCTACCTCATGAATGTTAAGCCAATACACAGAAGAGGGCAAACAAAACCCAGATACAGAACAAAAGTTTTGGGGTCCTATGCAAGAATTTGCTTAAGTTAAAAGAGAAATGAGCTACTATTACACATGACATGGATGAATCTCAAAATCATCACGTTGAAAGAAGCCAGACACAAAAGAGTAGGTATTATATGACTCTACTTGTACAGCATTCTAGAAAATGCAAGTGAATTTATTGTGACCAAAAAGCTGATGAGTGGTTGGCTGGGCTGGGGATAGAGGCTGGAAGGCAGCACAAAAAAACTTTTGGTGGGATGATAGAAATGCTCTGTATCTTCATTACGGCGGGCATATATGTCAAAATGCATTGACTGTACACCTTAAATGGATGAAATATACTGTCAATAAAATTAATTGAAAAAAGTAAAAAAATAAAAATAAAAATAATCTCTGGAAGTTAGCCCTGTCCTTGGTCTTTTCAACTATGTGAACAATAAGTTTCACTTACGCTTAAGCAGTTCGGGGTGTGGTTTTCTACCCTTGAAACAAGCAAATACTATCCAATACAAATACATTCAATTTACAAAATTTACCATGGCAAGCAAATGTATTAATGCATTTTTGAAAGATAGTCAATAACAGTTGAAACAAAAACGCTTACAGGTGCTTAAAGTCTCAGTTTTCTTTTAAACAAATAATTGTTGAAACCCCACAATTCTCCAACAATGCTGACTACCTCAAGTTTTTTTCATCCTTTCTAAGATGAGACTGACGACGTTTCTTAAGCTCTTATATTGTTTAGGAATTATTACATAATGTTTTTCCTAATCACTTATTAACATTTTTTTCTGGTTCACACTTCTAGTTGGACAAGAAATAATATATAATTTTCCAAGTAGCATTATCAAACATTTGCACAGTTTTAAGTTACATCTTTGGCTTTCCCTTCTCTTGGTTCAATTATCTTAATTTCTACCTCAAGTTTCCTTTATTTATTTATTTTAATATATCTTTTGGATCTTAGAGGTTTTCTCATTTCCTCTTTAGAATTGCATAGGAAAATATTAGTTTTAGAGAAGCATGATTGTAAAACACCCAACACTTTATAATAAATACATTCTAAAAACAAGACTGATAGTTTCCAGATTGAAAAAACCTGCCACAGAGAAAACTATGGTCTTATAAATAGGGAAGTTAAAAATGTCATTGAGACAGATACATATATCACATTTTTGTTAGAGAATCTTAAATTTCATATAATACAATAAAGTGAATATACATAAATTAGGCTGAAAGTTAGGTCACAGGTATACAGGACTACCAAATGGGAATTGTCACCAGGACAAAACTGATACACTCAATGGAAATACTGTATCAGGTTTCATGATTTAAGTTCAACAATTTGAGGTTCTGGAAACAAAGGTCCTAATAGCCCTCAGAGAATCCTTCCTCCCCTTTACTTCCTTCCTAGTCACAGAAAAGAATGAAAATGGAACACTTGAAATAAAATTATTTTTCTTAGTAGTGGTTTAATCTGATCAAAACATTTCTTCTGATCCATGTTAAAGTATATACAATAAAGAAATATTATAAATCCTTATTAATATATTCTAGTTATTTTTATGTAATTTATTCCATTTAAAATAAATTTACCACTTTCCTTATATTAAAAAATGTTTCCTAAATACTTTCATATTTTAAAAATTCAGCTTTTAGTTATTTTTCTTATGGTTTCATTATCTTCTAGGTAATATACATTGTCATTTATAATTCCTTTAAGGTACTGTCTGCAGCTGATCATTCTTCACCTAATTGGATGTCAACACCGAACTTATGGTTTTTGAATGGAATATTATTGAATATTATTTTTACAGCTTTTATGCAATGATACTTGTTGAATTTACTTTGAGATAATAGGTATAATAGATAATAGGCATATTATCAATTGGCTCTGTTGGGAAAAATGAGACAACTATAATTTGTATTTCAAATCCACTGAAAAGCTGGGATTATAACACAGATATATGTATAGCCATTATGGAGTAAGAACTATATTGTTAAAATACTATTTACATTTAAAGCTAGTAAGGTCAATTATTGCTTTATGCCTTTTAACACCTAACATGGTGACATATTAACTAAGCACTTAATTCTGTATTTGACTCAGTGATTTCTCTGTGATCTACTATATTAACTGTCTAAGCAACTCTCTGAACAATTAACAATTATCCAAATAAAATAAGACCTAGAATACAGGTTCTTAACCTAGAGCTCATCAGTGAGCTCGGGAAGGACAAAAACTCCTTGAAGCTATATGCAAATTTCTGTAAATTTGTATTTTTTTAGGGAGAAGACTCAATATTTGCATTGGCTTCTCAAAAGGGTTTGAACTACAAAAAAAGTGTTTAAAAATCCAGTTACATGGAGAAATAAGATCAATTTATTGTCAAAAGACAGAATTATTCCTTTTATACATCAACCAGGCTTGACATAAACTGTAATCTCATGGAAATGTCTGCTACTGTAATCAAGAATTTGCATGTAGAAGGAATGCATCACAGAATATATGACATCTGGCTATGTCTACTGTACTAAAGACTTAAAGAGGTTTGAAAATAAATACTGAAACAAATAAATAACCTCAATTTTATTAAACTAAAATATCATAGCTAGGAGCATCTTAAATTGAGAATAAAGTTTATATAATATTTCAGTGTCATATGAATGTCATAAAATAATAAAAAATGTACCATATAATTATTTAAAAAGCACATGTCTATAAATTGGAAACAATGACCAGCTAAGAGATGACAGGTAGGCTGAAACTCAACCTATTTCCAAACCACTAAATAAGACATAAATAAACCTAAAGGGAAAATTACATTTGTAGGTTTATAAAAATATTTCTAAAAACCACTCCTATAAAGCAAAAGATATAAAAAGAAGACTTGAGAAATGTCTACTAAAAGATAAAAAATTAACAAAGCTATATGTTAGGCCACTTTGGTTAATGCAATTTTCTTTTGTTTCTCTCTAAAATGGTATATCAATTTTTATTTTTCACAAACTTCTTTCAGTTAAGCAAGAAAAAAACATTTGCACAGTAAAAAGCAGTTTTACATCAGCTTTTTCTAGTCAGTGAACAAAAGGCTGAGAAGAAATCTTTTTTTAAAAAAATGGTTATGTTATAGTATAATGTATAGATTATATAAATCATGCATTATCTTACAGACATATATAAGAACGTATAGTGATAAAATGTATAAAATAAAAGAAAAGAACCAAATGCTTGCAACAGAAAACAACAGTGTCAAGTTTAGTTCTTTTTCTGTACTATAAAAAAACCAGCCATCCTGAAGGCCTGTGCCATTCTTAGGCCACTTTCAGGCAGATTCTGAAAAGCTGGAAAGTAAACACAGGTGTTTTAAAACTAGAGCTGCTGTCACGGACAACCACAAACACCCTTAACTCTGATGTGGCAACGCCTCTTTCCCGCCCTCTGTTTTTTAAAGCAATACCCGAAAAGAAAATGTCAGATGTTTCACCTTTCAACACCTCAGAATAAGTAAGAGCTTAAAGTGTTGTTCTGTAAATCTCTAGCAAATAGATCACTTTTTCACTACTTTTAAAAGTAGCCAATTAAATATTAATTGCATAAGATAAAAAGTGGAATTTCTTTAAAAATTTCCACCACCCCAAACTTACCTGCCGTCTCTCTTCCACCATATTTTATAGCAGTTTCTTTAGTCTCTTAAAGCAAAATCTTTTGTTTGACCATATTTAGATTGTTTCTTCTATCGTATAGTTTTTACAGAAAATATCTGATTTTTTCTTGTAAGGTTTAACGTACAACTCAGAAAAATGCAGAGCTTTAACTGAAATATGTAATCTCTTTTAGAAAACTGTATGCTAATAGGTACCTAAATAGGAGTAGAAATCATTTACAGAGAAAAATAGAAAACGGAAAGTAAAATAATTCTCAAACTGTTACAAAACATGGAACTCAGGTTTTTGGAACCAACTCATAAATGGCATCAATTTTCAAACACTGAAATATCAATCTATTACTTATAATTGTATAAAATTGTCCTTTAAAAAACAGGGATAAAATTCATTAGAAATTGATAAGCTACTACCTAACTAGTAAATACAAGAACTAAAGAAAAATTAATTCTTTATATTTTACCATACACATCAAGAAACAGGTACTGTAAAGGGAATGGCCAAGTAATTATCAACCAGTTCCCAAATTAATCTTGGAGGTTATTTTGAGAGGTTTAGTCCTACCCTCAGAATTTCACAAATAATTCCTTTGTGCAATCCATGTAAGAACTGCGCTCTGAAATCACACTTGTTTGTAGATTTGACTATTTTCAATAAAAAACTAGTAGTTTTTAATAAAGAGATATCTGCCTTTTTAAATAATAAAATAAAATTAATGAATAGGAATGAAAATAAAACTGAATGACAATTGTATATCAGTAGCTATATTTTTCCCAAAATTTCCTCAGATATTTTATCATTTTCTATTACCTTTTTAAAATTGTGAAGAACTAATATCAGAGCTATACAATATTTGGCTAAATAGAAGCAATCGACAATAAATAAAAGTAAACTTTTGCCATCTTGTTCAGATCTATCCATGCATTGTTTCATCTCAAATGTGAACGACATTATATAGTATTGAGACAAAATAATAATGTTGTGACAAACCAACGAAGTAAAGACATTTAGAATTAAGTTTGACAGAGTTCACTGTACTGTGGTATTATAACATACGCATGATATCTATGGGCACAAAAGAGCAAGGAAAGGGTAGTGTGTCAGTATTAGAAGTTAACTTCCTTTCTTTTGTTGATTTATGTTACCATCTAATAGTACATAAACAATCTGTTTCTAGGCAATGAATTTCTTCCTCTGCCATGATGAACTGAGTTCATTTGTACTTTAAATATTTTTCAGCATATAAAAATCCAGTTTAACAGCAACAGCAACAAAAGCCAGTAAAGGAATGTCATTTAAAAATCAAATTCACAAAAATGTAAGATATACAACATTTACTTAATTAGAAAAAGGTTCCTACTTACATTTTATAACCTCTCAAAAGGTGAAGGTAATTAACACAGCAAAATTTATTAAAAACAAATGATATTAATATATCTTAGAATACTCAAGTTTTGTTGGTAATTCTTTCTTGGTCTTTCTAAAAGTAAAGTACTTATCTGAAAACTTGTAGATCTGGATAAAAGCCAGTAAATGACTAACACAAGTAAGATTCCAGCCACTATTACAGTAAGTAAATTTTTAAAAGAGGCACCTCAGACTTAAAACCTGACCATCATATAATGGAGCAAAAATACAACGAACAAATGTACTTTTTTGATGGCTGTGATCATGACTTAATTTCACTATCCTCCTTTTCTAGTAAAAATAATAGTCTTTCTAGTATTTAAAATGAATATGTAATAAAATTCAATATAAAAAATTGTCACTTTTAAGAAAGAAGGACAAAAACTCTGATATAAGTTGAGAATAAAATACACAAAAATGACTCTGGACTTAAACCTCAAATAGCAAATATCAAAAGAAAGTGAAGATTAAATAGTCATAAATCACAAACAATACCTGAAACAAGATACCGGATTATACTGAAAACACTTGCATGGAATATATAAAACTATGTTGCATGATTTTGTGAAATCATTAAGAACATACAAATAAAAGATACTATAAATGCCATTTAGATACAATTATGGTTGTACATGATTCAAAGCTAACATTTTCTAAAGAAAAGGCTGTAAGTTATCAAAACTCCCAGAGGTTGACATTCATCTGAAAATACACAAAATTTTTTTCAAGACTGTGAAATATAT
The DNA here is from genome assembly GCF_003255815.1 of Theropithecus gelada. NCBI lineage: Eukaryota > Metazoa > Chordata > Mammalia > Primates > Cercopithecidae > Theropithecus > Theropithecus gelada. The sequence continues at coordinate 38,436,760 of NC_037675.1, read as the reverse complement.
TCTTTAAAAAAAATTAATATAAATACAAAAGAATAAAAATGTTGGAAATAATGCTTTTTGTATCGAATTTTAAATGCTAAGTAATAAAATTATAAGATCTATAAAATGTATCTATGAGTCAGTAGGCAAGAGTGATTTTCCAAGACGCCTTTTTTTGTTTCAGTTAAAATTAAAATCCATGCTGTCTAATCCTTGGAGTCAATTTGTAATTAAGGGGATTTGATGAGAGACCAGGCACTGAATTAATGATAAAATTTAATATCTGTTTTAATGCATCAACATAACAGAAAAACTAACCAACACTGAACAACACAATAAAGTCATTTTGTTGTAGAGGACATATCTATGTCAGTCTGTGAATGTTATTTTTTAAAAAAGAAATATATATGCTAAAGTTCTTTAGATGAACTGGTAAAAACTGTATGTCTGAATATCAACACTCAGGTCAAAAATATTAGAATAAAGATTAGCTTAGTATGAAAACTACATTGGTAACTGCAACTACTTTTACTGAGAATTTTATGTAATCTCTAATGAAGGTCTCAACTACTTTCCATATCATGTTTCAAAGCAGAAATACTTACTTAGTAAAGTAAATTAATTCCATTTGACAATAGTAAGTTTATTTATTAAAAACGTATTTTTAGTTTAGAAAGAATGCTTAATTTTTAACATCTAACTAATCAAATTTCATAGTATTTCAAGCAACCAATCTGGACTTTATGCTATACTTTTCACAGTATTACTATACTGCAATTCATCAAAGAATTTAATACGTCACTTATTCCAAATCACTTTAGGGCACAACTTTACATAGAATTCAATTACTGGAAATAGTTAAAAATCAAAGAATGTCAAATTTCATTTGACCAGCATTCACCATGTAGCCTCAACCAATTCTTCCCCCTAAAATACCAAGAAAGCACTAAAAAGACATAAAACTGATAATACTACCAAAATACTGACATCATCCTAATATAGAAATCAACTGGAAAATCAAACAAAACTAAAATTTTAAAGCACAATTGGTATCAACTTAAGAACAAAAAATTCACAGGCCTAAAAGAAGGTTGAGAAACTATTTTGTCCTTGCTTTACCTTCCAAACACAGAGTCTACACTAGGCAAGTTTTCAAATTCAGAGTAAGATATTCTAATTCAGGTCAGGCGCAGTGGCTCATATCTATAATCCCAGCACCTTGGGAGGCTGAGCTGAGAAGACAGCTTAAGCTCAGGAGTTCCAGACCAGGCTGGGCAAAATAGTGCGATCTCATCTCTACTAAAAATGAAAAAAAAAAAAAAAAAAATTAGCAGGGCATGGAAGTGTGTGCTTGTAGTGTCAGCTAGTTAGGAGGCTGAGGAGGGAGGATCCATTGAGCCTGGAAGACTGGGGCTGCAGTGAGCTACAACTGCACCACTGCACTCCAGCCTGGGTGACAGAAGGAGACCCTGTCTTGAAAAAAAAAAAAAATCCAATTCAGTAGACTTTGGGTTGGGCCAGATTTTATTATTTTCGAAACATTTTTTGATTATTCAAACACATGCCTTTGTAAAGAACCATTAACCAATATTCATTACCTAACCTGACCTCTGCCCAGGACATTGTTCCCAAAAATATATCACAGACACCTGCTCTTCTACACCCTCTTGGCCATTGTAATACCAAAAGTCAATAGGTTAGAAAAAGAAAGGAGAAGATAATGAGCGCCTCAGAAAATAATTTACATTTTTCTACTTTTAAACTTTACATTTACAAGAGTCATGGCTTCCACCACCACCAATGAGAGTAGAAGGTAAGGAGGAAGCTAGTAATGAAGCTACCTACTATTGATGTGGGCAGAGATAGGAAAGGCCTAGGAGGAAGGCCTGGCAACACCGAGAGTCTTACATATTCGATTTTTTTTCCAGGTCAGTGAACATTTTCTTATTAAAACAATTTCATTCTACCACCCAAATTCCTCTCCCAGAAGTACTGTGGCCAAACTGAAAAAAGGATAAGTAGGTATTAGCTGAACAAAGTAAGGGAATAGACAATATAGAGCGTTTCCATTAGAGAAAATGCCAGGTACAAAGACCAAGTGACACAAAGGTTGGAAAAGCATTCCAGGATCTATCCAAAGTCAGTTAACATACCGATATGTCTGCCTATTGGGCCTAAAATTCAGTCTCTTACTAAAAATTTATGGCTTCATTCAAGTATTAATTTTTTAAAGTTGGTGGCATATTATAAAATGTATAAAATGGTTCCTGTAGGGAAGCTTGTAATGTAATTTTATATTTCCATCATTACTTATCAAAATAAAGTATCAAATTCCTAAAACAACACTGACTATGAAACTCACAATTAGGAAAACATCATTAGTAACCAGTTAGAAGCAATTATATGCAAGTATCATAAGTGTTACATTTACATTTGTCATAAATAATCTCCACAGAAATTTCTCACAGTAATTCAGTATTCCTTTCATGGCAGAGGTAATAGTTCACAGTTGTTTCATCTGCATCTCATCAGTTTTTATTGTGTCTTGATGGACCTCATGAACCTGCATAGGCTATAATGATTTGACTATACCTGGTGCTATAATCCATGGAATCACCTTTCACTGTAGTTGTTCATTTTAGACAGCACATAATGAATGCTGTTAGAGCAATTCCACATTTGGTATGCAAAGACTGTAAACCTGGTTTAGCTGAGAGTCTTGCTTGTAAAGAAAGACATTCTCTTGAGAAAAAAATTATTACGTAGAAAACAAAGGCTGGCAAGGGAACAGAACGCTGTTAGAAACCAAGGCAGAATTTCTCCCCATCTCCCTTGTTCAAAAATTGGTGTTTTCTTTATATACTGACTCCTTTCTCTCCTCTTTTCCAACTGGCTGCTTCATAACTTCAGATTGCCCATAGTCTATAGCTGTCTACATGGACCCAGGCCTACTTCATGATCATTTGGTTTAGCATTTAAAACTGACTAGCTCCCTTCCCTTTCAGTATTCCAATTCCAAATTACTGAAGGAGTAATCTGACTTACAATCTTTTCAAACCAAGCCATACAGCTCAAGGTCATTAGCTGGCTTTGGGTTACATGGCCATGCATCAGATTTCTTATTGAAAGAGAATGGTCGAGGGATGGGTAAATGAATTTGAGTAAACAACAAAAAAGATTTGTTACACTCTTCATTCTTTAAAATAAATCTTCCTCAGCATTACATACACATTATACACTAACCTTCCCACTTTTACTTAATAACTGAGCACCTCAAAAAATAATTTACATTTCTCTACTTTTAAACTTTCCATTTACAAGAGTCAAGGCTTCCACTACCACTAATGAACAGAAATTGCAATGACAAAGCTACCACTGCCTTAATATGCCACATGAAATGGACACTTTATATTTTTTGTTTGCAGCATTTGACACTGAACCACTCCATGAAATTTTATTCTATTCTGAATTGTGTGATAACACAGTCTGTTGGTTATCCTCCTATCTTTCTATTACTTTTTAGTCTCCTTAATGAACCACTTATTTTTGTGTACCACTTAAATGTTGGAATTCACTATTGTTTCTTCTTTTTATTTCTCTTCTTCTTCTAAATCTGACCTCTGAATATTCCCATACATTTCCATGGTATCAGTCCAACCTGTACAAGATCTGATATCATTCTCTTCCTTTTCAAACTATTTCCTGATATTGTATTTCCCAATGTACAATCATTTATGCACTAAGGAAAAGGAAAAATAAGTTGCTATAATAAAGATGAGATAGTAATATAGAGAACTAAAAGAGATTATAAAATAACAGAATTATTTACATTTCCGTGGTACCAAATCTGGTAGTCAAAGGAAAGAAGGTATTTTCGTAGCAAAATATACAAGCCACTAAAGTTGACTTAAGAAGGAGAAACCTAGATGTATATATTGAAACAACTGAAAAAGTAATTTAAAATTCACTGTATAAAAAGGCATTAAGACTATATGACTTTAAAAACGTATCCTATTTACTACTTAAGCCAAGATCATTCTAATGCAATTTAAACAAGACCACAGTGAAAGGTAGAAATTTATAGCATTCATTAAGCTAGTAATCCTAATATAAAAACTGATACAGCCAAAGCAATCTTGAAAAAGAACAAACTTGCACAACTCACAGGTCTTGATGTAATGCCTACTACAAAGCTACAGTAATCAAGATATTATGGTAATAGCATAAGGACAGACATACAGATAAGTGGAACAGAATTGAGAGTCCAGAACTCAACCTCATATTTATGGTTTTGAGAGGGGTGACAAGACAATTTAATGGCGATAAAAATAGTATTTTCAACAAATGGTCTCGAGACAACAGGCTATTCATATGCAAAAGAATAAATTTGGATCCCTACCTCATCACACAACATACAAAAGTAACTGAAAATTGTTCATAAATCTAAATGTTAAAGCTAAAACTATAAAACTCCTAGGAGGAAAAACATAACTGCAGATTTTTGGGTCCTTCAGTTAGGCAAAGCTTTCTTAGGTCGAAACCAAAATCCCAAGCAACAACTAAAAAACAGATAAGCTGGACTTAATAAAAATTTAAAACTTTTGTGTTTTAAAGCATACCATCGAAAATGTGAAAAAAAAAAAACCCATATAATGGGAAAATTATTTACAAATCATATATCTGGCAAGGAACTTATATCTAGAATATATAAATATTATAATCTAACAAAGAAAAGACAAGTAACCCAATTCAAAAATGGGCAAAGTATCAGAACAGGCATATTTCTAAAGAAGACGTAAAAATAGTCAGTCAGTATATGAAAAGATCTCTTTATTTACTAGTCATTAGAAAAATGGAAATCAAGGCTACAAGGAGACACCACCTCACACCCACTTTAGAATGGCTTCAATAAAAAACTAGGTAGTGCTGGTCAGAATGTGGAAAATTTGGAAATGTCATATATTATTGCATAGCATGTAAAATGGTGCAGCCACCTAGGAAAATAATTTGACAGTTCCTCAAGATGCTAAACATAGAGTTACTATATGATCTACCAATTCCACTCCTAGGTATATACCAAGAGAAATGGAAACATGTCCAAACAAAAAATTACACATGAATGATCATAACAGCATTATTCATAATAGCCCCAAACCAGAAACAAACTAAATGTCCATCCGCTTATGACCTGATAAACAAAACATGGTGTATCTGCATGATGAATACTATGTATCAATAAAAAGATGTGAGGTACTGATACATGCTACAGTATGGATGAACTTTAAAAACAATGCTAAGTGAAAGAAGCCAGTTACAAAGGGCCACATTTTGTATGATTTGCCAGAAGAGGCAAATCTATCGAGATAGAAAGGCATATTTAATATTTTCCAGAATAGGCAAATCTATAGAGATAGAAAGCAGAGAAGTGGTTGCTTGAGGCTGGAGAAGGAATGCTGGAGGAAATGGGAAATGACAGCTAATGTATATGGGATTTGTTTTTGGGGGAGTGTCATATATTAACATACATATTTATATATTAATACAATAAATGCCTGACGTAGTTCAAAAAAAAAATAAAAACAAAACTGTAGGTCAATTTCACTTATGTTTAAGAATGTGACCTTTGAGCCAAACTGCCTGGATTCAGATCTGAAATTCACAAATTATTACTAACCATAACATTGGTCAAGTTATTAACTGTTGTTTTTCAGTTTCTTCACCTGTAAAATAGAATTGTACTATCTCATAAGGGCCACTTTAACAAAAGCTGAATAAAGTACAATGTAACTTTTCATGAGCCCATTAGAGAGCCAAACTCACAAGGCAAAGAAGCAGTCTGAATTTCAAGGAGAAACAAACCTCCAAGGAGAAATGAAATGAATGAACCAGCTTACCTTGGTCAGAGCATGGAAGGATGAGGGGCCAACCATCACCTACCTAGAACTCTTGGGAACACCTGACAAAAAGGAAGTATGCACTCACTCATAGGATCTTTTACACAGATCTCCACTGGGTGCTCATGAGAAATATCAAGGGCAGGTTAAGTGTCCAGAGATAGCTTCCTGGAGATGCAAGATGTACAGAGGGTGTAGGGGAGGAAAATGGCTGCTGTGCTGGAAAGGGGAAAAATCTCCTCACCCCTTACCCAGACCCTTCTATGAATAGAGCAAAAGCCATATGAAAGAGGGGCAGCAAAACCCTTAGGATATAGGAAAAACCCAGTGCTTTGGGGATGACAAAAGAAAAAAAATCCCTCTATCCTTGAGTGAGTAGCAGGGAACAATAGACTTGGGCCCAGGATTCTACAACATACCGTTAGATAGCTTCTATAACTGAGAAGGAAAAGTCTCTCCTGTACAATACCTGCCACAGGTCTAAGTCAGCTGGGCTGACTGGAAAGAAATTCTAAGAAAAGCCCCAACCCAAAGTCTACACAGGACTAAAATTGGAGCTGAGAACTCCCAGACCCCAACTCCAGTCTATAAAATAGTATTCTACTGCTGGGAGAAGGGCAAGAGTGTAGCATGAGACACCTTTGAGATGCAAGCATATTGAGATAATTGAAAAGCAATAATGAGGCATGAACACTGAGAAAAATCTAGCATCTGGGCTTCCATTCTAAACATACGGCAACAGCCTCCTACAACTAGAGCCATTTGAAACCTATAATATGCTGACAGTAACCACAGCAACAACAAAACCCAAATCTATTTCAACTCTAGAGTAGATCAACTCAATGCTGACACTACTGACCTGATAGGAGAAGCACTGTTCTATTCATAATATCCAGCATTCAATGAAAAATTATGAGACACACAAAAAGCAAACACAAAACAAAAAAAAAATGTCAAAAGACAAATCACAAAACCGGACTCAGAGACGACCCATATACTGGACCTATCAAGGTGAAATTTTAAATTTTGAAAATAAACAAAAAAATCCCATGATAAATGTCAAACTAATTGGTACAATATTGAATTCATTACACTAAACTTAGGTAAAAGGCAGATATATCCATGATTGTAATTCCTAATCAAGGTTAATTAGGCAGGTCTAGGAACACTGAGAGGGAAAGGGGGAACATCATTAGGTTTTGTTATATATCTCAGCACTTTTCTCACTGGCCACAATGGATATGTATAACTTTAAAATAACTTATTTCAAAATAATTCAAGGCCCACCAGAACTTGCAAAAACAGTACAGAGAACTCCAGTGCAGCTTTCTTTTCCCAAAGATAATATCTTATCCTTCTCCCAATGATAATCCAACTTCTCACAATGATATCTTATTGTATATGTACCATAGTACATTGCCCAAACCAGAAAACTGACATTGGTACAATGCTATTTAACTCAAAAGATATAGAACGTATTTGGATTTCACCCATTTTTATATGCACCCTTTTCCCCTCTCTCCGTTCTTCCTTATCTTTCTCCCTCCCTCTCCCTTCTTCCTTTCCTTCTGTCCCTCCCTCTCTCTTTTCTTTCATCCCTTCCTTCTTACATTCTTTCCTTCCCTCCCTCCCTCCCTTCCCTCCTTCCCTCCTTCCCTCCTCCTCGGCATATAAGTCTGTGACATTTTAATATCACCATAAGGGGAATACAGAACGGTTCACTATAAAGAAATTCCCCCGTGTTACCTTTCAATAGTCATAGCCTACTCCCAAACCTAACTCCTAAGCAACCACTGATTTGTTCTCTATCACTATAATTTTGTCACTTTGGGACTTATATAAAAATGGAATCATATAATTTTAACGCTTTGAGAATGGCTTCTGCATCATGCACTTGAAACCCATCTGAGTCATGGGTGTATCAATAGGTTGTTTCCTTTTATTGTTGAGTAATATTCTATTGTGTGGACATTTATCCATTGACCTACTAAATTTAGCTTCTTTCTAGTTTGGGACAATTATGAATAAAGCTGCTATGATCATTTATGTACATGATTTGTGTTAAATTTTTATTTTTCTGAGATAAAGATCCAGGAGTGCAACAGCTGGGTTACATGGTAAGTATAAATTTAACTTTATAATAAACTGACAGTGTTCCAAAGTAGCTGTACCATTTTACACTCCTAACAGCAATGTATGAAAGATTCAATTTCTCCACATCCTGCCAACATTTGGTATATCAGTATTTTTTCATTTTAGCCATTCTATTGGTATGACATGATATCTCATTATGATTTTAATAAACTTGTAAATTTTTAAAGATAATTTTAATTTTAAAAAGTTTAAAAATAGTAAAGTCAGAGTTTAAGATTTCAGCTACTTTTGTCAAACATTCTGCATCAGTAATACTGAAACTGAGTCCAGGAATCTGAATTCAAATAGTCATACTGCTATTCAATTACTCTGCTCTTGGATAATCTATCTTGAAGAAATAATGCACACTCTTAAAAAATTTATCCCTCATGCATCCTTTCCCAGGAAATTATTAGAGAATGTGCTCCATCAAAAGGAAAGAGTAAATTAAGAAGGAGAAAAACTGAATCCAGAAAACAGGGGATTCAATAGAGAAGAAACTAAAGGAACCCACAAAATGAAGGTAGGTTCCAAGACCAGTAATGTGTTGCAGTCCTACAGAGAAATTGGTCCAGATTCTATAAAAGAAAAATGTAATAATTTTAGGTTACCTAATGTACTTGAATGTATTAACAGGAAATGTATATGCCTAATAGAGAGTATATGTATGTATTAGTAATAGATATAGAATATACAAACAAACTAAAAATCTAGACAATAATCGTGAAAAAGACAAACTATTTAGAGAAAAAAAGGAAATCTGTTCTTTCAAGCACTGTCAAGGGTCTGAGATTTTTTACCCTACTTGTAAACCAAAACAAACAAACAAACAAACAAAAAAGCCTGCCACAGTTTCATGCATGTTGGCAAAAGATACAAGAATCCTAGGTAAGGACAAAAGACTTAACTCAGGCACAGGAACCAGCATAAACTTTATGCTTGCATGGGTTCCCTTTGCTCCCCAAGTCCCATGGGGGCAGTGAGGAGGGGCTCAAGGAGATACTGCAAACATAGTGGGTTTACATCACCTCTGAAGAACTCCAAGGGTAACGAACCCAAATCTTTTAAAATATGCTACAAGCAAAGCTGCCCAAACTTTGCCTCAGAGGAAGACATTTTTATCACGTTAGACAGTAAACATCTCATTTAAAAGTAGATGCTAGCTCTGTCTTCCAAGGAATTCACTAAGCAAACATCCTTTAAAACATAATTTGGAACAAAGACTGTTAGTGACTCTACAAGACATATAGAAACACACACAAAAAAACCCACGGGAGAACTGACTCCAAACATGGTTAGAGGGTCACAACTAGAATTAGTTTTTAAAATATTAAATAGAGTAAAAAGTGTATACATACATATATATCATTAGAGTATGTAACCTTTCCTTCCTTACTTTTTTTCTTTTTTTTTTTGAGACAGGGTCTCGCTCTGTCTCCCAGGCTGGAGTACAGTGGCTCCATGTTGCTGCAACCTCTGTCTTCCAGGTTCAAGCAATCCTCCTGCCTCAGCCTCCCTAGTAGCTGGAATTACAGGCACATGTCACCATGTCCGGCTAATTTTTGTATTTTTAGTAGCGATGGGGTTTTGCCACGTTGGCCAGGCTGGTCTTGAACTCCTGTCCTCAAGTCATCCACCCTCATCAGCCTCCCAAAGTGCTCAGATTACAGGTGTAAGCCACTGTGCCCAGCCTCCTTACATTTTTGCTTTAGTTTTATATTTATGTGTTTTTATATTAACTGGTTCATGATAGAAAATAGAATTCTTGCTGAGATGTCTGAATACTATATGGTCATCTGTGAATATTTACCAATAATAATGTAAATACTAAACATCGAACAAAAAGGTGAGAAAGCTAAATCTTCATAGTAGGAAGTCAATTAATAATAACTAAAAATTACACATCAAGAAATGAGCTTTTTATTTAGACATATAAATGTAGACATAGAAGAGTTAAATAAGTTGAAAGTGATTTTTTTCTGTGAAGTAGAAATAAGGAATGGTAGATAAGGAAGCAAACCGCCATTTTTTATTACAACCTTATAGAATCATTTGGCTTTTTAAAATATGTGCTTTATTGGCCAGGTGTGGTGACTCATGTCTGTAATCCCAACACTTGGGGAGGCCGAGGCAGGTGGATCACTTGAGGTCAAGAATTTGAGACCACTCTGGCCAACACAGTGAAACCTGTCTCTACTAAAAATACAAAAATCAGCCAGGCTTGGTGGCAGGTGCCTGTAATCCCAGCTACTCGGGAGGTTGAAGCAGGAGAATCGCTTGAACCCAGGAGGCAGAGGTTGCAGTGAGCCAAGATCACACCACTGCACTTCAACCAGGGCAATAGAGCAAGACTCTGTCTCAAAAAAAAATTGCTTTATTAAAAACCAAAATTTGAAAAACATTTTTTGTTTGCTAAATATGGTTAGATATTTAAATACAAAATATTTTTCACAGAAGTATTCATAGTGGTGCAAAACTGCAAGCAAGCTAAATAATCAAGTTTAAAGAAAGTTAAAATTATGATGCATTTGTGCAATGCAAATTATGTAGTATTTTAAGAGAATATTTATAAGAACACTTAAGTCAGTCAGGTGCGGTGGCTCACACCTGTAATCCCAGCACTTTGGGAGGCTGAGGCGGGTGGATCACATAAGGTCAGGAGTTTGAGACCAGCCTGGCCAACATGGTAAAACCCCATCTCTATTAAAAATACAAAAAAATGAGTTGGGCATGGTAGTAGGCATCTGTAATCCTAGGTACTCGGGAGGCTGAGGCAGGAGAATCGCTTGAACCCAGGAGGCGGAGGTTGCAATGAGCCAAGATCGTGCCACTGCACTCCAGCCTGGGCAACAAAAGCAAACTCTGTCTCAAAAAAAAAAAAAAATTAAGTCTACTGGAGAATGCTTAAGAAGTGTTAAGCAGGTAAAGTAGGACATTAAACCACATGTGTGGTATTAATTCACTCAACAGATATTTATTTATTTAATGGATACCCTGTGCCAGGCACTTTTGTAGGAAATTCAGCCAGGGCTAGTTTTCAGGTGGTATGTATGGGTACAGCCATTCAAATTATTAACAGCTGGCATCTGTTGAGATTGGTCAGTATCTTTAACTTACTGACTATCAATGATTTTAAATGTCATCGGTAGATACAGAAGTGTACAAAGTAAACAAAAATCCCTAACCTAATAGAGCATTAATTCCTATCAGGAAACTAGACACAAAAGTATAATAAATTTAAAAATATATATTTTATCATACAAATTATCATCTTACTTTGTAAGATGATGTCAAGTACTTTAGAGTAAAAGCAAGGAAGGAGACAAAGAAAATGCTGCTGGGGTATGGGTTGAGACATAGAACAGGTTGGTCAGGGAGCCCTTACTAGGCAGGTGGCATTTGAATAGACTTGAATAAGATAAGAAAGTGAGCTGTGTGAACATTTGTGGGAAATGTCTTCCTTGGAAGTAGGAACAGGCAGTACAAAGTCCAAAGATAAAAGCATGCCTGGTGTGTTTGAGAAAGAGTAAGAGTAGTGCACCTACAATGAAGTATGATATAAGGGGACTGCCAGATCAAGAGATCATGTAGGTTTATCCTCGAGTGAAATAGCAGGCCATAGGAAGGTTCTTAGTAGAATAGTAAGGTAATCTAATTTACATTTTAATGGGATCATTTTGGAGGCTGTGCTGAGAATAGAGAAGGACAAGGAAAGAAATGGAGACCATTAGGGGACTTTCGCAATAATTCGGGCAAGAGATGACAGGGGCTTGAAAGATAGAAGTAGCAATGGAAAAGGTAATAAGTGGCTAAATTCTTGATATGTACTAAAAGTAGAGCCAAGAGAATTTGTTTACAGAGACAATGTGGAACACAGCAGAAAGACAGGAGTCAAGGCTAACTCTTGGGATTTTGGCCTAAGCCACTGCTAGGTTAAAAGAATGTTCTGTTCAGATAGAGTCTGCAAAATGACCAAGTTTTGGGGTGGGTAAGACCAGGAATTTGCTTTCTGGTATATTAAGTTTATGATGTTTATATACACCCAAGTTGTGATAGGCAGCCTCTAGCATGCCTCAAATGATCCTTGCCTCCTGGAATTCATGTCCTTATGTAATCCATTCCCCTTGAGTATAGGCTGGACTATGTAACTCACATTTTAAAAGTAAGTTTGTATTTTGAAATCATTATAAATTCACAGGAAGTTCAAATGTCCACGAAGATCACAGGTACCTTTACCTGATGTCTCCCAATGGTTTAACATCTTATACCATCACAATATAATATCTAAATACCACAGTACAGTATCTAAATCTGGCACTGTGACAGAGTCCACCGAGCTTATTCAGACTTCACCAGTCTTACATGCACTTGTGTGTGTGTGTGTGTGTGTGGTTTTATGCAATTTTATCACACGTAAATTGACATAACCATCACCACAATCAAGATACAGAACTCTTCCATCATCATAAGGATCCCTTTGTAGCCATAACCCTGTTGTCTTGGTGTAAATATTAATCATACACTTTTTGCTCTCAAAAATGTCTTAATGATAAACTATATGGTCATTCTACCTATTACCATACTAGCTTGAAAATGACTGCTCTTCTCTTAATTAAGAATCTATATAGCCTGAATTCAGACCAACTCACAAATATATATTGTTGAATAAATAAGTAAAACAATGATACCACACTACAAATTCATAAAATCACATTATTTTGTAATTTAAATGACAAAATGTTATTCAACCTCCTCATTTTGAAGATAAAAATACTTTGACAAACATCATACAGTTTGGTCATAGCAGAACAAAGACAAGAACACAGGTCTTCGATACCTACACCAAATGTAACATTGGCATAATACGTCATATTTTATAATAGATTACACATATATTTTATTAGCTGTAACACTATCTCCCTGCTTTTATTATTGCAAAAATGCAGGAGCCAATATTCATGGAATTTCTGAATTTCCCAATGCTGCATAGCTAGTAAATGGTAAATTCAGGATTTTTAAATTAAAACCTATTACTAGAATTATCTTATAAAAAATAACCCACAATCAGCCGGGTACGATAGCTCATGTCTGTAATCCCAGCACTTTGGGAGGCCGAGGTGGGTGTATCACGAGGTCAAGAGTTCAAGACCAGCCTGGCCAACATGGTGAAACCCTGTCTCTACTAAAATACAAAAATTAGCCAGTCGTGGTGGCGGGCACCTATAATCCCAGCTATTCAGGAGGCTGAGGCACAGAATCACTTGAACCTGGGAGGCAGAGGTTGCAGCGAGCCAAGATCACACCACTGCACTCCAGCCTGGGCAATAGAGACAGACTCCGTCTCAAAAAAAAAAGGAAATAAAAAACTCACAACCATACTCCACTGTCAATAGAAGGTATCCATCTGGGCATATCAAAGATAGTACATTAACGTGGCTGCTATAAGAAAAAGGCTAACAACTCATCTCAATATATGATTTCATCTTTTTTTTTTTTTTTTTTTTTTTGAGACAGTCTCACTCTGCTGTCCAGGCTGTAGTGCAGTGGTGTGATCTTGGCTTACTGCAGCCTCCACCTCCTGGGTTCAAGCAATTCTCCTGCCTCACCCTCCTGAGTAGCTGGGACTACAGGCATGTGCCGCCACACCCGGGTAATTTTTGAGCTTTTTAGTAGAGACAAGGTTTCGCCATGTTGGCCAGGCTGGTCTCGAACTCCTGACCTCAGGTGATCTACCCGCCTCAGCCTCCCAAAGTGCTGGTATTACAGGCGTGAGCCACCGTGCCCAGCCTCAACAAATGATTTCCTCTTAACAATTGTATTATTACTTACTATTACGTACAATAAATGGTGCTTGCTATTTACTTAGTCTCTTAAAAGAGCTTATCTTGCAGTATACTACAAACAGCAAAGGACAAAATGAACAAACAGAAGCTCTTTTATCAGTATTTTTAAGCCAATAGTAAAAACCAGAATTCCTGTAATGGTACTGTCCAGTTTATAAACTAAGAAATGTTAGCACAAAATAGAAATCCTTCTATAGAGTTTTAGTTGGGCACAGTTAGTGATTATTAAGACAATATTATAGCAGAATAATTCCATGTTATCCATGTCTTGAACACTGTGGATAATAAATATCTTGACTTCAACTAGGATATATTAAAATAGATTTTTTATTTAAAAAACTGGTTGTATAATATGATATAAACAATGTGCTAAATTCCAAGGGACTAGCATCATAAAAGTTATGATTCCTCATATCCAAGAAGTTTCTCATTTATGGAAAATGACATTTAAATAATTAACTAATAATCAAGACAGAAAAAAGTAAAGTCAAAACAAAAGCAAACACCAGAAGAAATTAAAGAACATTTAGGAAACTCTAAGTAGCGGGAAATATCTGGGGTTTATAAAAGAGAGAGAAGTAGTTCAAGAAGAAAAAGAAAAAGAAAAGCAGGGTAAAACTATAGTATGGAGTCCTAAATTCCATACTTAGAGGAAGCTTGAATTTTCATTCCACAGGCAACAGAATGCAACCGAAGCTTTTTATTTATAGAACTGTTATTTCATTCTTGTTCTTGAGAATTACTCTCTCTGTGTAATATCTAATGCATTATTCTTCTTGTTCTCACTGTATTCAAAATACTACTCCATTATTGCCATGGAGAACTCAGTGAGTCTGCTATCTTTTATAAACGTGTTTCTAATAGGTTGTTTTTAAGAGCTTTTCTTTAATTCCTATGTTCTCCAGTGGGTTTTTTTTTCTCCTTTATTATAATGAGAATTCATTTGGAATTCCTAGATCTGAGGTGTTTGTCATTTGATAATTCTTAAAAATGTTAGTCATAATTTCTTTGTATCTTGCCTTTTCCCCATTCCCTTTGCCATCTTCTCTGAAATTCTGAATAGATTTATTTTAGCTCTTTTCCTCTGTTTTTTGTGTCTTTTAACGTCTCTTTTATAACTTTCATGTATTTGTCTCTCTGGCTTCCATTTTCATACTTGCTTCTGATCTTTCAGTTTACTAATATTTTCCTAAACTGTTTGTAATCTGCTGTTCAATCTATTTGCTATATGTTTAGTTTTGGTTATTTTACTTTACATTTCTATACGTTCAATCTAGTGATTGAGTTAGATTTGACTAAACATGACTGAGTGGATTTTAAGTCATTTTTATTCAGTTTACTTGCTCTTCTTTTTAAGTCTCTCTTTTTTCCTAAAAGATAATAAACATGCTTATATCATATTGTGATGGAGACATTAAAATATCGGAACTATTTGTTGAACTATATGATTTTGTCGCTATATGTTTTTGCTGACTTTCATTACAAGTGCCTTTTTCTCTTATGCATTTTCTGATTTCGTTTTCTGTGAGCTCAGGGTCTTTGAAACTTATATATAGGAATTATTAGATGCTTAATGTGAAGACAGTTTCCTTTGGTCTGTTGTCTGTGGGCACCTTCAGGGCACCATTTAAATTAAGTCCTCAGCTTTTAGAACCACACATGCAGCAAGAATTCAGGCTACCTATGTGGTTCTAAATTTGCCCAAAAGCTGGCTGTGGATAATAAATTCTCAGAGATTTTTCCCCCTTCACAGTCAAGAAAGTCAAGTTCCCTTGCTATCTTATTTGTATGAAGGGCTTGCCTCTTGTTCACGTAAACACTAATGGTGTGACCATCAAGAATACTAGTTTCAGAAGAGGATGTCTCATTATAACACTCACTGGCATAAATGCGCTCTTAGCTCTAACTCCTATCTATCTTGCCCTTGCAGCCACTAATACAGAAGATCAAATTTACCAAGATTTGACAAATTTATTCAGAGTGAAAGACAGCTTCAGGCAATTACTTATTTCCCGTGTGTGTGTGTGTGTGTGTGTGTGTGTGTGTGTGTGTGTGTTTCATTTCTACTTTGTTTGAGGCCTTTGGAGATTCCTTATTTTATTGCTTTCTCAAGAGTATATTTTTAAAATACTCTTAAAATATAAATTATTGGGCCGGGTGCAGTGGCTCACGCCTGTAATCCCAACACTTTGGGAGGCCAAGGCAGGCGGATCACCTGAGGTCAGGAGCTCGAGACCAGCCTGACCAACATGGAGAAACCCCATCTCTACTAAAAATACAAAATTAGCCGGGTGTGTTGGCGCGTGCCTGTAATCCCAGCTACTCGGGAGGCTGAAGCAGGAGAACCGCTTGAACCTGGGAGGCAGAAGTAGCGGTGAGCCAAGATCGTGCCATTGCACCCCAGCCTGGACAATAAGAGCGAAACGCTGTCTCAAAAAAGTAAAAATAAATAAATAAATAAATAAATTATCACTGTCCTTTTTCATTATTTTTATCACGAGGGTCACTCAAGATATCTATATCTTCTTACATTGCAGAAAATGCAAGAATTAGCAAACGTTTTTGAGTAGAAAAGTGTCACCTATGTTTTAGAATAATAGCTGATGGCAGCATGACAACTGCTTAAGATGTGAGAAACTGAGGATGAAAGAATTAGTTAGGAGGGTAGTACGATCATCTAGAACATGAATTTAACATAAGATAGACAATAAAAATGGCAGAGAAGTCTGGGCACAGTGGCTCAGGCCTGCAATCCCAGCACTTTGCGAGGCCCAGTTAGGAGGCCTGGCTTGAGGCCAGGAGTTTGAGACCAGCCTGGTCATCATAGCAAGACTCTTGTCTCTACAAGAAATTTAAAAATGAGTGGGGTGTGGTGGCATGTACCTGTAGTCATAGCTACTAAGGAGACTGAGGCAGAATGATCACTTGTGCCCAAGAATTGGAGGTTATAGGGAGCTTTGATTATACCACTGCACTCCAGCCTGGGCAAAATGAAAGAGCCTGTCTCTTAAAGAAAAAAAAAAAAGGGCATAAAAATACGAAAGAACCACCACATTCCTGTCAAGACTGAACACGGAATTGCTTTGTGGTGGGGGAAAGCTGGAAAGGATATGAAGATTATGTCAACTGTCTTAGCCTACATGCCTAGAAGGATGGTAGTACCATTAATTGATAGATGTTAATAGACCAATTTGGCAGTAAATAATAGAAAACCATAAAGAATGATTTAAAATAAAGGGCTATTTTATCTTGCCCCCGCCAAAGGTTGCTGATGATATAGTTGCTTAATATTCTTTCAGTGGCTCATTGGCTAAGAGGTTCAATGGTGTTATAGCCAGCTACCCTTGGTCTTTGTCTCATGACTATAAAATGACTGCTGCAATTTCAGACAGCACGTAATAAGAAGGGAGGAAGGAGTGATGTTTACTTCATCTGCCCTTATCTAAGGAAAACAAAAACTTTTACAAAGATATCCCTCTTTCCTCCTCCCTTACTACTGTAGATTCATTTTTATGTCTCACTGGTAAAAAGAAAAGCTGAGAAAGTATTTAACTTTTCCAGTGTCTTAACAGAGTCATGCAAAGGAGAGTATGACTGGAAATAAATGTTGAATTATACAATCAATAGTGTTTGACTCAGGTCTTGACTTCCTCCCGGGGAGAAGGCTTACAGAGTCAAATTAGGCATTTGGATTCAAACTTGCTGTGGTTAAGCAGACATTAAGATATTCAAGTGGAAGAGCAGACATAGGATCATTAGGACAAAAATGATAAGTGATGCCATAGGGAAAGATGAAATTGAGAAGACTACAAAAAAGAAACACCAACTGCTGGTGAGAATATGGAGCAACAGAAGTTCTCATTCATTGCTGGTGGAAAAGCAAAATCGTACAGCTACCTTGGAAGACAATTGGCAGCTTCTTATAAAACTAAACATATTTTTACATATGATCCAGAAATTGTACTCCTTAGTACATACTCAAATGAGCTGAAAACACCTGGGTCCATACAAACAAAATACACATGGGTGTTTATAGAAACTTTATTCATAAATGTCAAAACTTGGAAGCAACAAAGATGCCTTTCAGTAGATGACTGACTAAATAAACTGTGGTATATCCACACAATTAAATGTGATTTAGCTGGTGCTAAGAGTTTAGCACCAACAAACCTCTTAGCCCATGAGCCACTGACAGAACATTAAGCAAGTATATCCTGATTTGTTTTTTGAGCAAGAGAAAAAAAAAGGCCTATATTTTAAGTACTTAAAAAAAAGAGTTATAAAGCCATCAAAAGATATCTATGAATTTTAAATGCATATTACTAAGTTATAGAAGCCAATATGAAAAGGCTACATATTCTATAATTCCAACTATATGACATTCTGGAAAAAGCAAAACTATGGAAACAGCCAAAAGCTGGTCAGGAGGGATGAACAAGCAGACCACAGAGGATATTCTGGGCAGTGAAACTGTCCTGCATGATACTATAATGACTACACAACATTATACATTTATCAATAACCACTCAATGTTCAACACCAAGTGAATTCTAATGTAAACTATGAACTTTTGGTTATGATGATGTGTCAATGTAGGTTCACTGACTATAACAAATGTACCACTCTGGTGCAGGATGTTGATAGTGGGAGAGGTTGTATGTCTGTGGGACCAGTGAGTATATGGAAACTCTGTGTTTTGCAATTTTGATGTGAATCTAAAACTACTCTAAAAAGCAAAGTTTATTCTAAAAAATAAGAATGAGGAAACAACTAACCCAGAAAACATTTATTCTTTAGAAATAGAAAAATAAGCACCAACAATTAAGACTAAGTAAGGAAGAGCAAACAAAGAGGGAAAAAAATGGGGATACAGTGACAGTAAACTACAGAAAGCCAGTCACAGGAGTAACTGCCTGTAACTGCCTACTTGGGAAGCTGAGGCAGGAGGATTGCTTGAGCCCAGGAGTTTGAGATCAGCCTGGGTAACATGGTGAGAATGAAAGAAAGAAAGAAAAGAAAGAGAAGAGGAGAAGAGAAGAGAACAGAACAGAACAGAACAGAACAGAACAGAAGAGAAGAACAGGAAGAGAGGAAAGAAAACCAGTATGTCAAGAGGGTAGGACCCAACAAGATTAAAATGAGTTATTCTTCTTAGGTTGATTGGGATGTAAAGATAATAAATAATAAATACCAAAGTTTTATCAGCAATCAGAGCTCTTTTATAATCTAAGGAAGATTCACTTTCAACGGAATTACATTGGACAGTTCCAATTATAGGAAGGAAATGTGTGAGTAGGAAGGTAAATTAATAAATTAAAAAGGAGGCTGGGCATGGCGGCTCACATCTGTAATCCCCACACTGTGGGAGGTCAAGGTGGAATGATCACTTGAGCCCAGGAGTTTGAGACTTCGTCTCCACAAATAATAAAAAAATCAGCTGAGCATGGTGGCACATGCCACGATTCCAGCTATGTGGGAGGCTGAGGTGGAGGAATCACTTAAGCCAAGGTGGTTGAGGCTATAGTGAGCTGTAATTGTGCCATTGCACTCCAGCCTAGGTGACAGAGTGAGATGCTAACCTAAAAAAAAATTATAATAATAATGAAAATAATTCTTAAAAAGGATAGACAGAGAGACAAATTATGAATTAACTCCTATTCACAACTGCTACAAAAAGAATAAAATATCTAGGAATACAACTTACAAGGATGTGAAGGACCTCTTCAAGGAGAGCTACAAACCACTATCAAGGAAATAACAGAGGACACAAATAAATGGAAAAACATTCCATGCTCATGGATAGAAGAATCAATATTATGAAAATGGCCATACTGCCCAAAGTAATTCATAGATTCAATGTTATCACCATCAAGCTAACACGAACTTTCTTCACAGAATTAGAAAAAACTACTTTAAATTCCACATGGAACCAAAAAGGAGTCCACACAGCCAAGACAATCCTAAGCAAAAAGAACAAAGCTGGATGCATCACACTAACTGACTTCAAACTACACAAGGCTACAATAACCAAACAGCATGGTACTGGTAGCAAAACAGATATATAGACCAATGAAACAGAACAGAGGCCTCAGAAATAACGCCACACATCTACAACCATCTGATCTTTGACAAACCTGACAAAAACAAGCAATCGGTAAAGGATTCCCTATTTAATAAATGGTGTTGGAAAAACTGGCTAGCCATATGCAGAAAACTGAAATTGGACCCCTTCCTTACACCTTACACAAAAATTAACTCAAGACAGTTTAAGACTTAAACATAAGACCTAACACCATAAAAACCCTAGAAGAAAACCTAAGCAATACCATTCAGGACACAGGCATGGGCAAAGACTTCATGACTAAAACATCAAAAGCAATGGCAACAAAAGTCAAAATAGACAAATGGGATCTAGTTAAACTAAAGAGCTTCTGCATGGCAAAAGAAACTACCATCAGAGTGAACAGACAACCTACAGAATGGGAGAAAATTTTTGCAATCTACCTATCTGACAAAGGGCTAATATCCAGAATCTACAAATAACTTAAACAAATTTACCCCCAAAAAAACCAAACAACGCCATCAAAAAGTGGACAGAGGATACAAACAGACACTTCTCAAAAGAAGACATTTATGCAGCCAACAAAAATATGAAGAAAAGCTTATCATCACTGGTCATTAGAGAAATGCAAATCAAAACCACAATGAGATACCATCTCATGCCAGTTACAATGGTGATCATTAAAAAATCAGGAAACAACAGATGCTGGAGAGGATGCATAGAAATAGGAACATTTTTACACTGCTGGTGGGAGTGTAAATTAGTTCAATTATTGTGGAAGACAGTGTGGTAATTCCTCAAGGATCTAGAACTACAAATATCATTTGGCCCAGCAATTCCATTACGGGGTATACACCTAAAGAATTATAAATCATTCTACTATAAAGACACATGCACACTTACGTTTATTACGGAACTGTTCACAATAGCAGACTTGGAACCAACCCAAATACCCATCAATGATAGACTGGGTAACGAAAATGTGGCACATATACACTATGGAATGCTATGCAGCCATCAAAAAGGATGAGTTTATGTCCTTTGCAGGGACATGGATGAAGCTGGAAATCATCATTCTCAGCAAACTAACACAGGAACAGAAAATCGAACACTGCATGTTCTCACTCATAAGTGAGAGTTGAACAATGAGAATACATGGACACAGGGAGGGGAACATCACACAGTGGGACCTGTCTGGCGGTGGGGGGCTAAGGGACGGATATCATTAGGAGAAATACTTAATGTAGATGATGGGTTGATGGGTGCAGCAAGCCACCATGGCATGTGTATACCTATGTAACAAACCTGCATGTTCTGCACACGTACCCCAGAACTTAAAGTATAACGAACAAAAAAAAAAAAAAAAAAAGAAGAAAGGATAGAAAGGCAATATATATGAATTTCCTTATTAAGTTTGATGTCTACATATTTATATCTAACGCAAATTTATTTTAAAAACATTACATATTCAAGGCTGGGCTTGGTGACTCATGCCTGTAATCCCAGCACTTTGGGAGGCCAAGGCAGGCGGATCACTTGAGGCCAGGAGTTCGAGACCAGGGTGGGCATTGTGGTAAAACCCTATCTCTACTAAAAATACAAAAATTAGTGAGCGTGGTGGTACATGCCTGTAATCCCAGCTACTTGGGAGGCTGAGGCCAGAGAATCACTTGAACCTGGGAGGCAGAAGTTGCAGTGAACTGAGATCGAGCCACTGCATTCCTGCCAGGGCATCAGAGTGAGACTCTGTTTCAGAATGAAGAAACAAACAAAATCACGTGTTCAAAAACATGTTCTTCCAGAAACCAATTTCTTAAGTAGATAAAATTTACTTTAAACAAGAAAATAAGCTGTTTTTTAAAAAAGTAACTTTCAGAATATATACTAGTATCAATATAATTCAGTCTCTTATCCTATAGATACCACTGTGTTTTACTTGTTATTAGGGAAAATAGAAAATATAAAAGTAGGAGAAACAGTGCTATGCCTTGCAATTTTTTTTTCTTTTTCTTTCTTTTTTTTTTTTTTTTTTTGAGATGGAGTCTCACTCTGTTGCCCAGGCTGGAATGCAGTGGCACAATCTCTGCTCACTGCAACCTCTGCCTCCTGGGCTGAAGCAATTCTCCTGCCTCAACCTTCTGAGTAGCTAGGATTACAGGCATCCACCACCACGCCTTGCTCATTTTAGTATTTTTTAGTAGAGACGGGTTTTCATTATGTTGGCCAGGCTGATGTCGAACTCTTGACCCCAAGTGATCCACCCGTCTCAGCCTCCCTAAGTGCTGGGATTACAGGTGTGAACCACCACACCCGGCCTGCAAAATTATCTAGCATAACTGCATCCTACATTAAAAAGAATGCTTATAAATGATCAGTAAAAATCTAATCTTAGTCTCTATCATAAAAAGTAATTTAGAAAAAAATATCTGGTTATTAGAATAAACAGACATTATTATTAAAATGACACTAGATTATTAAAAAGTATTTCCTTGCATGATAACTGATTTTGCCATAATTATTTTGGAAAATTCTATGTAATCTATGACTACTAATTGTGATTGTTTTTCCCCAAATATATCTCTAGAATCGTTACCTTTAGGAATTTCCGTGTAATTCAATAAAATAAAGCATGAATTTTTCAGTTTTTACCCTACTCAAGTTGACATTTAATAGTGATATTCATAACAGTACTATTTATAATAAAATACTAAAAATATTATTGGCAGACTGAAACCTTTAGAGACAGTGAATCGTTTTTAAAGAGTTGTTTCTGACACTTACTAGATACTAACTAAATATTAAATCAGTTAACCGAAAAATGATACTTATAAATAAGTTATAAAAGATAAACATATTGCTCAGAAAGGAGGCAAACTGTTCACTCACCAGATAGCTTGGTAGTAAACTTATTATTCATTAACTCATATGACAACTTAAAGGTACATAGCGCTATAATTAATGCATCAAATAAAAAACAAAAACTTCCTGGAAGGTAAGAGTAATTTTTAAAAAATGATTCAGAATAAAGCAAATGTTTTATAATTGACCTAATTTTCAGAAAAAATTTAGAGTTTCTCATGAGGAAATATGGCATAAAATTAATAAAAAATTTGTCAGTGTTATGCAAGACAGACCATTTTAAAACAAGCTTAAATGAACACAGATGCTTAATAAAGATTGAGTTGATAAGTTTTAAAAAATTAATTCTTCCTTTTATCTTTACCAAGAATTTAAGCAAGCTTACTTAATGAATGTTACGAAGGACTAAAAGACAACAGAAAAATGTGAGACTTTTGCAAAAAAAGATGAGCAACTAGAAAAGATTTTAATATAGTATATTTGTCAGGAGTGAAAATATAGCTATATTGTTTTAAATTAGATAGTAGTCTACAGTTAGCAGAAATTTCTATCTTATGGGGGTTTAATGTTTGTTTTGAACTTATCTATTTCCAGCCTGGCCAACATGGTGAAACCCCGACTTTACTAAAAACACAAAAATTAGCCAGGCGTGGTGCTGGGCACCTGTAGTCCCAGCTACACGGGAGGCTGAAGCAGGAGAAACGCTCGAACCCAGGAGGCAGAGTTTGTAGTGAGCCAAGATCACACCACTGCACTCGAGCCTGGGCAATGGAGCGACACTCTGTCTCAAAAAAAAAAATTATTCCATCTATTTCCTTATCTCTCTCCATAAATAGCAGCTATCATTTCATTAAATTCAACAGGCACACACAACCAGAAGTGCCAGAATAAAGACCATGAAATTAACATATACTTAACAAACTAGAATTTTTATTTTAGGCACTGTTTTAAATGGAGACTGCCATATCATATTAAGCCCATTAAATCTGTCCCCTAACACTGACAAATTAGCATACATTATGGAAGCTGCTTGTCAAATAATGTTTTCTATTTTGCAAGTATACATTTTAAAAATTATTACTACTTTTCATAAAATAGTAAATTCCTTGGGGGTAATTACAAATAATCACAGCAATCTATAATTTGTTCCTTTCTCACTTATCGTTTTCATCTATCTAAAGCAGAAAGTGCATTAAACAATAATAACAAAGATATTATAAGCCTACCACTAAAAATATCAAAATGAAGTTAAATACATTTTGTGGAAAAATCTGACTTCTACCAAATCTTATACTTCTTAGACAGATTAAAAATATTTTCTACATTAAAATGTCACAATTTTCCTCAATTTTGGTACATGATTCCAGCTTAGTGAGTTACACAGCTAATGCCATGATATTGCTCTGTAATATGCAGCAAAAAAAAAAAAAAATTTAAGACAGCGAAGTAGAATATAACCTTCTTGGTAGCAAATCTTTTCTTATTATACAATAAAAACAATGATGAATCTTTTCTGTTTCTCATGGATTTCTTTTTTTAAACCTTAACAGGTTAGCATGAGAATGCAAGCACCTTGAGGGTAGAGACAACTACTGTGTACAGGCACTATACTGAGAACTGGGCAAAAGACAAAAAGTAAAATGAAAAGTCACAAGCACTTTAAGAAAAAAATATAATTAGGAGAATTAAAACCATGTCCTTTTTCATAATTACTTGATCTATATTACAATGGGACAGAACTTTTTGTTATGAAACGTGTATTTCACTTGTTGAAAGTTTTAGTTGAATTTATTATTTAACATCTTTCTTTCTCTTTTACTGTAACATTCTAAGTACCTCTTCATTTCCCAAACACACTCACATATTCTTCAAGGACTGTCAGTTCTGTGGGTGACTAATATTACAAAAGTCCTTTTAAAAATTATTACAATAAATATTGATGCAAAGCAAAGGCCCATAATTTAATTTTTTTCTTTTAATGTGGTCACTTTTTATTAACTGCAAAAGGTAATGATATAAAAAAGAAACAGAATAAACATGTACCAAAAGTTATTAATATACCATCACTCGAAATTCAGAAAATGTGTTGTTTTCACATACACATACATGAAATAAAATATACCATAACAGAAGGGTGCTGTATCTGTGTTTAAAGAAGGGGTTGTTGGCAAACACCACAGCTCACTTCTGCTGCAATGTACACAACTGATATATGCAGCACAGAAGGCTGGCACCAAGGGCTTACAACCTTAATTTGCCTGCAAGAAGGAACGGAGATTTACCTTCAGAGCACGTTCTTGATTGTTTTCAGCAGTCAGATGTCTCATGTTGTTTGCTGAAGTCTGGTTCTGCTCTTTCAGATGATGAAGCTCCTGCTCTAGCCGTTTGCACTGCCACAGGGGAAGAATCCCATTAAGTAAAGGAGTTATAGCATTTTTTTCACCAAGCCACATGAATTAATGTAAATAATATCACTGTATTCTCTAAAAGACAAGGTTTTTTTTTTTTTTTTTTTTTTTGCAACAAGAATGGTAAGTAAAAGTAAAGGTAAGTACAATAAATAAAAACATTGCTTATAGTATTCTAAAAATTCAATTACAATTTTCAGTTACTTTATTAATCTGAATGTTATATAAATCACAAAAACACTTTTATAAAATTAAGGTCGAACCATATTTAAAATTATTCTTTGAGCAAATGGTTCCGATTATCCATCTATTGGTTGAATAAAAGCGTGCTTCTAAAAATCATATTGGATTCTAAATAAACTACAATATGATATTGTATGATCACATTTTATCAATACTTTAAAATAAAAATTATAAGGTGTACATTCAGAAATATTTCCGGTTTTTAAAAATATCTAAGGAAACAATTTTATAGAGAAAAAAGCAATAGCCAGAGTGTCAAGACTTGGAAACAGATAAAGAATTAAGTGTTTTTAATTTCTCCCATTTTGATCAAATTTTACTTATAAGTAAAAGTGGTAACAAATATGTGAAATGATCACTTTCACCTATTTGGAATACAAGTAAAGAATATAAGAGAATATAAGTAAAAAAAAATAAGTAAAAGTTTCAATGAGCCAATAGAAGCATCTGTGTTCAAAAAATTTTTGAAATATCTTGCCATTTCAATATAAGATTTCAATATAAATATGTAAAACACTTCACATAATAATTACACAGGCTATAAAATGGTGTGATGTAAATCAGGACAATAGGAAGATACATGGGGGATTAAACAAATAAAGTACTAAACCCATCATTGAGGAAAAAGTTAAAAACCATTCCTTAATTTATCTATTTTAAAATTAGAATACTTACAAAACAACTAATAAGGACACATACTGATTTAAGATCAGGAAAAAGTTCTTTCTAGATTATTTGACAAATGGATAGTTGTCATAATGGATGAATAAAAAATCATTACTTATTATGTTACAATCACAATGCAGCTATCATCCAAAATGACATTTCTTACTCCTCTGGTTTCTTCTGCCTCTGACCCAAATAATATTAGGCAGTATGTATCAATATTTCACAACTTTGAGTAATATACAAAATGTTTTGGAAGAAAAAGTCTTACCAGACTCCTCATATTGACTTAGATTGCTGAATGATGTCTGTGTACAAATGTGAAATTGAGTATACACACTTCATGCATAAATAATACAATTATAAAATCAAAACACTCTTAAAAATAAATAAAATAACCATAATATCAAGGCATTCCTAATCAAAATTAATTTAATTTAGCAGATAGTTTTGTTGAAACTAAATTCTCCAAATATGATAAAATACTGACTTAGTGCAGATTTTTTTACATTGCCATGTCTATTCCATCATGAGCTGTATGACAACTTAATTCACCTATCACATTTTTAAAAATTTACATGAAAATTCTGTGACACATATTATGTGGCATTTATTTTCAGGAGACACATGATCTACATATTAAACTGTGTATCTTTTATAGCCAGTAAAAAAATATTTGGTCAGAATGCAATCAAATCACAGTGTGTGTTACTGAGGACACAAATTATGACCCAAGAAAACGAATATGGCATAGCACTAACTGTGACGATAAAGTAGAGATACACTCTACTAAATTATCCTTTACATTTTCAACTAAATTTAATATAAAATTATTAAGTATTAAAATGTAATAACTAAGTGATCTATTAGGATTCAAAGGTGGAGCAGATTATTTTGGCTATGGGAGAAAGAATGTTTCATGGAGCTGCTGACATCTGAGTTGGGCTTGTTTTGGGCATGTGATTTTGTAAGCTGACACTGGAGAAAGAAGAAGAATACAGGAGAAAATAAATGAAAGTAGAAACTTCAGAAGTGTATCTGAAGAAAATGAGGAAGCATGGTCAAGAGTTGTGTGACACCTATTCTTTTCATTCCAAATAAATTAGAAATCACCCAGGAATAGGGATTTTTCCAAACTACATGGTAGAAACATAAAAAATTCACTCATTCATGCTCAAGAAATAAATGCTAAACGTTCTTGTAAAATAAATATTTGTAGCATATTTAACTACATTAAATATTTATTTAAATTTACCTAATCCTATATTATTTCTTCATTTGACATTATCCTTGAAAAGTCTAACATATTCCCCACAATTGCATATTTATATATAATTTCTAGTGGTTTGTTTCTTTTTACTTTTATTAAACTCTGTAATTTTGAAATTTATTTTGAAGCAATGGGATTGAACAGTTTATTCATTAGGAAGTGGCATACTATATTAATTACTGTCACTTTATAATTTCATAAAATAGTTATAAAGCAGATAAAGATCCTATCATTTAATCACATCTCAAATTTTATTGATATTCTCACCAAATTAATTCTTCAACGTTTATATTTTTAATTGTTAAATTTGTCATTTAAATGATACAGAAAGGGCAGGAGTAGCTATACTTATATCAGACAAAACAAATTTCAAGACAAAAACTCTAAGGAGAGACAAAGAAGATCATTATATAATGATAAAGTGGTCAATTCAGCAAGAGGATATAGCAATTTTAAATATATATGCACTCAACACTGGAGCACCCATACATATATAAAGCAAGTATTATTGGAGCTAAAGAGAGATATAGGCTCCAATACAACAATAGCTGGAGATATCGACATCCCACTTTCAGGGATGAACATATTTTCCATAAAGAAAATCAACAAAGGAACTTCAGACTGGATCTGAACTACAGACCAAATGGATCTACTAGATATTTACAGAACATCTCGTCCAAAGGCTGCACAATACACATTCTTTTCCTCAGCACATGGATCATTCTCATGGGTAGATCATATGTTAGGTCACAAAACAAGTCTTAAAACATAAAAAAAAAAAAGAAAGAAATAATATCAAACATCTTCTCTAACCACAACAGAAGAAAACTAGAAATTAATAACAGGAAGAATTCTGGAAACTACACAAACATATCAAAATTAAACAATATGCTCCTGAATGACCAGTGGGTCAATGAAGAAATTAGGAAGAAAATGGAAAAACTTCTTGAAACAAATGATAATGGAAACACAACATCACTACAGGATACAGCAAAAGTAGTACTAAGAGGGAAGTTTACAGAGATAAGTGCCTACAGCATAAAAGAAGAAAAACCTCAAACAATCTTAACAATGCATCTTAAAGAACTAGAAAAGAAAGAGCAAACTAAACCCAAAATTAGTAGAAGGAACAATAAAGTTCAGAGTAAAAATGAATAAATCTGAAATGAAAAAAAAAAATACAAGAGATCCATATAACAAAAGCCAGACTGAGAAAAAGGAGAGAAAATTCAAATAAGTAAACTTCAAAGATGAAAAGAGATACTAAAATCAATATGACAGAAATTCAAAGGATTATTAGTGCCTACTATAAGCAACTATATGTCAATAAATTGAAGAATCTAGAAGAAATGGACACATTTCTAGACACAAACAAGATTTTGCCAGGATTGAGCCAGGAAGAAATCCAAAACCTGAACAGAACAATAGCAAGTAACGAGATCGAAGCCATAATAAAAAGTATCTCAGTAAAGAAAAGCCTTGGACCTGATTGCTTCACTGCTGAATTCTAATAAATATTTAAAGAAGAACAAATACTGGTCCTACTCAAACTATTCTGAAAAACAGAAGAAGAGGGAAGACTTCCAAACACATTCTACAAGGCCAGTATTATCATAATACCGAAACCAGACAAAGACACATCAAAAAAAGAAAACTATAGGCCAATATCTCTGATACATATTGATGCAAAAATCCTCAAAAAAATACTAGCAAACGAGTTCAATAATACATTAAAAAGATCATGCATCATGACTAAGAGGGATTTATCCCTGGGATGCAAGGATGATTCAACATACGCAAATCAATCAATGTGATACATCACGTCAACAGAGTGAAGGACAAAAACCACATGATCATTTTAATTGATGCTGAAAATGCATCTGATGAAATTTAACATCTCTGCATGATAAAAACACTAAAAAAATTAGGTACAGAAAGAACGTACATCAACATAATAAAAACTACATACGACAGACCCACAACAAGCATCATACTGAATGGGGAAAAACTGAAAGCCTTTCCTCTAAGATCTGGAAAACAACAAGGATGCACACTTTCACCACTGTTATTCAATATAGTACTGTAAGTCCTAACCAGAGCAATCTGACAAGAGAAAGAAATAAAGGGCATCCAAACTGGAATGGAAGAAGTCAAATTATCCCTGTTTGCAAATGATATGATCATATATTTGGAAAAACCTAAAGATTCCACATACACACAAAAAAACTATTAGAATTGATAAACAAATTCAGTAAGGTTGCAGGATACAAAATCAACATACAAAAATAAGTAGCATTTCTATATGACAACAGTGAAAAATCTGAAAAAGAAATTTTAGAAAACACTCCCATTTATCACAGTTTCAGGTAAAACTAAATACCAAGAGATTAATTTAACCAAAGAAATGCAAGATCTCTATAACGAAAACTATGAAACACTGATGAAAGAAATTAAAGAGAAAACCAAAAAATGAAAAGACAGTCCATGTTCATGGATTGGAAGAGTCAACATTGTAAAAACGTAGGTACTACCCAAAGCAATATACAGATTCAAGGCAATCTCTATCAAAATACCAACTACATTCTTCACAGATATAGAAAAAAAATCCCAAAATTTATATGGAACCAGAAGAGATGCAGAAGAGCCAAAGTTACCCTAAACAAAAGAACAAAACTGGAGGAATCACTTTACCTCACTTTAAATTATACTACAGAGCAAGAGTAAACAAAACAGCATGGTTTGGACATAAAAACACATAGACCAATGGAACAGAATAGAAAACCCAGAAACAAATCCACACACCTGCAGTGAACTAATTTTTAACAAAAGTGCCAAGAACATACACTGGGGAAAAGACAGTCTCTTCATTAAATGGTGCTGGGAAAACTGGATTTCCATATGCAGAAGAATAACTAGACCACTAACCCTTGCCATATACAAAAATCAAATCAAAATGGATGAAAGACTTAAATCTAAGACCTCAGATTATGAAACTACTATAGAAAATATAAGGGAAAATCTCCAGGACATTGGTCTAAGCAAAACTTTATTGGTTTCCATTCCAAGATGGTCAAATAGGAACAGCTCCAGTCTGCAGATCCAAGTGTGATCCACATAGAAGATGGGTGATTTCTGTATCTCCAGCTGAGGTACCTAGTTCCTCTCATTGGCACTGGTTGCACAGTGGGTGCAGCCCACAGTGGTCGAGCTGAAGCAGGGCAGGGCGTCACCTCACCTGGGAAGTGCAAGGGGTTGGGGGATTTCCCTTTCTTAGCCAAAGGAAGGGGTAACAGATTGTACCTGGAAAAATGGTACATTCCCGCCAAAATACTGTGCTTTTCCCATGGTCTCAGCAACCAGCAGACCAGGAGATTTTCTCCTATGCCTGGCTCGGCAGGTCCCATGCCCACAGAGCCTTGCTCACTGCTAGCGCAGCAGTCTGAGATCAACCTGTGAGGCTGCAGCCTGGCTAGGGGAGGGGCATCTGCCATTGCTGAGGCTTAAGTAGGCAAACAAAGCAGCCAAGAAGCTTGAACTGTGTGGAGGCCCCCACAGCTCGGGAAGGCCTACTGCCTCTATAGACTCTACCTCTGTGGGTAGGGCATAGCTGAAAAAAAAGGCAGCAGACAACTTCTGCAGACTTAAACATCCCTGTCTGACAGCTCCGAAGAGAGCAGTGGTTGTTGCAGCATGGCGTTTGAGCTCTGAGAACGGACAGACAGCCTCCTCAAGTAGGTCCCTGACCCCCATGTAGCCTAACTGGAAGATACCTCCCAATGAGGCTGACAGACACCTCATACAGGCAGATGCCCTCTGGGACAAAGCTTCCAGAAAAAGGATCAGGCAGCAGTATCTGCTGTTCTGCAATATTTCTGTTCTGTAGCCTCTGCTGGTGATATGCAGCCACATAGGGTCTGGAGTGGACCTCCAGCAAACTCCAACAGACCTGCAGCTGAGGACCTGACTGGTAGAAGAAAAGCTAACAAACAGAAAGGAATAGCATCAACATCAACAAAAAGGACATCCACACCAAAACCCCAACTGTAGGTCAAGAACATCAAAGACCAAAGGTAGATAAAACCATAAAGATGGGAAGAAACCAGAGGAGAAAAGCTGAAAATTACAAAAACCAGAGTGCCTCTTCTCCTCCAAAGGATCACAGCTCTTCG
Source organism: Theropithecus gelada (assembly GCF_003255815.1). NCBI lineage: Eukaryota > Metazoa > Chordata > Mammalia > Primates > Cercopithecidae > Theropithecus > Theropithecus gelada. The sequence goes on along the minus strand of NC_037675.1, from coordinate 38,405,235 downwards.
CCAGCAACAGAACAAAGCTGGATGGAGAATGACTTTGACAATTTGACAGAAGTAGGCTTCAGAAGGTTGGTAGTAACAAACTTCTCCAAGCTAAAGGAGCATGTTCTAACCCATGGCAAGGAAGCTAAAAACCTTGAAAAAAGGTTAGAGAAATGACTAACTAGAATAAACAGTATAGAGAAGACCTTTAATGACCTGATGGAGCTGAAAACCATGGCACGAGAATGTCGTGACACATGCACAAGCATCAATAGCCGATTCAATCAGGTGGAAGAAAGGGTTATCAGTGATAGAAGATCAAATTAATGAAATAAAGTGAGAGGAGACGTTTAGGGAAAAAAGAGTAAAAAGAAATGAACAAAGCCTCCAAGAAATATGGGACTATGTGAAAAGACCAAATCTACATTTGATTGGTGTAACTGAAAGTGATGGGGAGAATGGAACCAAGCTGGAAAACACTCTTCAGGATATTATCCAGGAGAACTTCCCCAGCCTAGCAAGGCAGGCCAATGTTCAAATTCAGGAAATACAGAGAATGCCACAAAGATACTCCTTGAGAAGAGCAACCCCAAGACACATAATTCTCAGATTCACCAAGGTTGAAACGAAGGAAAAAATGTTAAGGGCAGCCAGACAGAAAAGTCGGGTTACCTACAAAGGGAAGCCCATCGGACTAACAGCGCATCTCTCAGCAGAAACCCTACAAGCCAGAAGAGAGTGGGGACCAATATTCAACATTCTTAAAGAAAAGAATTTTCAACCCAGAATTTCATATCCAGACAAACTAAGCTTCATAAGTGAAGGAGAAATAAAATCCTTTACAGACAAGCAAATGCTGAGAGATTTTGTCACCACCAGGCCTGCCTTACAAGAGCTCCTGAAGGAGGCACTAAACATAGAAAGGAACAACCAGTACCAGCCACTGCAAAAACATGCCAAACTGTAAAGACCATCAATGCTGTGAAGAAACTGCATCAATTAATGGGCGAAGTAACCAGCTAACATCATAACGACAGGATCAAATTATACATGAGAATATTAACCTTAAATATAAATGGGTTAAATGCCCCAATTAAAAGACACAGACTGACAAATTGGTTAAAGAGTCAAGACCCATCAGTGTGCTGTGTTTAGAAGACCCATAGCATGTGCAGAGACACACATAGCTCAAAGTAAAGGGATGGAGGAAGATCTACCAAGCAAATAGAAAGTGAAAAAAAGCAGGCATTTCAATCCTAGTCTCTGATAAAACAGCCTTTAAACCAACAAAGATCAAAAGAGACAAAGAGCACTTTGAAAGGCCAAGGCGGATGGATCATGAGGTCAGGAGATCGAGACCATCCTGACTAATATGGTATAACCCAGTCTCTACTAAAAATACAAAAAAAGTAGCCAGGTGTGGTGGCAGGTGCCTGTGGTCCCAGCTACTTGGGAGGGTGAAGCAGGAGAATGGCAAGAACCTGGGGAAGGTGGAGCTTGCATTGAGCGGAAATCACACCATTGCATTCCAGACTGGGCAAGAGCAAAAACAAACAAACAAACAGAAAGGAAAAGAAAAAAGAGAGACTAAAAAGGCCATTACATAATTGTAAAGGGATCAATTCAACAAGGACAGCTAACTATCCTAAATATATATGCACCCAAACAGGAACACCCAGATTCATAAAAAAAAAGTCCTTAGAGACCTACAAAGAAACTTAGACTCCCACACAATAGTAATGGGAGACCTTAACACCCCACTGTCAACATTAGACAGATCAACAAGACAGAAGGTTAACAAGGATATCCAGGACTTGAATTCAGCTCTGCATCAAGCGGACCTAATAGATATCTACAGAACTCTCCACCCCAAATCATCAGAATATACATTCTTCTCAGCACCACATCACATTTATTCTACAATTGACCACATAATTCAAAGTAAAGCACTCCTCAGCAAATGTAAAAGAACAGAAATCACAACAAACTGTCTCTCAGACCACAGTGCAATCAAATTAGAACTCAGGATTAAGAAACTGACTCAAAACTGCACAACTACATAAAAGCTGAACAACCTGCTCCTAAATGACAACTGGGTTAATAATGAAATGAAGGCAGAAATAAAGATGTTCTTTGAAACCAATGAGAACAAATATACAACATAACAGACAGAATCTCTGGGACACATTTAAAGCAGAGTGTAGAGGGAAATTTATAGCACTAAATGCCCACAAGAGAAAGCAAGAAAGATCTAAAATTGACATCCTACTATCACAATTAAAAGAACTAGAGAAGCAAGAGCAAACAAATACAAAAGCTAGCAGAAAGCAAGAAATAACTAAGATCAGAGCAGAACTGAAAGAGATAGGGACACAAAAAACCATTCAAAAAAAAATCAGTGAATCCAGGAGCTGGGTTTTTGAAAAGATCAACAAAATTGATAGACTGCCAGCCAGACTAACAAAGAAGAAAAGAGAGAAGAATCAAATAGACGTGGCCAGGCACAGTGGCTCACGACTATAATTCCAGCACTTTGGGAGGCTGAGGCAGGCGGATCAGGAGTTCGAGACCAGACTGACCAACATGGTGAAACCCCGTATCTACCAAAAATACAAAAAAAATTAGCTGGGCATGGTGGCACGTGCCTGTAATCCCAGGTACTTGGGAGGCTGAGGCAGGAGAATCTCTTGAACCTGGAAAGTGGAGATTGCAGTGAGCTGAGATGGCGCCATTGCACTCCAGCCTGAGCAACAGAGCAAGACTCAGTCTCAAAAAAAAAAAAAAAAAAAAAAAAAGAATCAAATACACTCAATAAAAAATGATAAACGGGATATCACCACCGATCCCACAGAAATACAAACTACCATCAGAGAATACTATAAACACCTTTAGGCAAATAAACTAGAAAATCTAGAGGAAATGGAGAAATTCCAGGACACATACACCATCCCAAGACTAAGCCAGGAAGAACCTCAATCTCTGAATAGACCAATAACAGGCTCTGAAATTGAGGCAATAATTAATAGCCTACCAACCAAAAAAGTCCAGGAACAGATGGATTCAAATCCTAATTCTACCAGAAGTAAAAAGAGGAGCTGGTACCATTCCTTCTGAAACTATTCCAGTCAATAGAAAAAGAGGGAATCCTCCCTAACTCATTGTATGAGGTCAGCATCATCCTGATACCAAAGCCTGGCAGAGACATAACAAAAAAAGAGAATTTTAGGCCAATATTCCTGATGAACATTGATGTGAAAATCCTCAGTAAACTACTGGCAAAGCGAATCCAGCAGCACATCAAGAAGCTTATCCACCACGATCAATGTGGCTTCATCCCTGGGATGCAAGGCTGGTTCAACATACCCACATCAATAAACATAATCCATCACATAAACATAAACAGGACCAATGACAAAAACCACATGATTATCTCAGATGCAGAAAAGGCCTTTGACAAAATTCAACAGCGCTTCATGCTAAAAACTCTCAATAAACTAGATATTGATGGAACGTATCTCAAAATAATAAGAGCTATTTATGACAAACCCACAGCCAATATCATGGGAAAAAACTGGAAGCATTCCCTTTGAAAACTGGCACAAGACAAGGATGCCCTCTCTCACCACTCTTATTTAGCATAGTGTTGGAAGTTCTGGCCAGGGCAATCAAGGCACAAGTATACATATGTAACAAACCTGCACGTTATGCACATGTACCCTACAACTTACAGTATAATAATAATAAATTTAAAAAAAAAAAAAAAAAAAAAGGTATTCAATTAGGAAAAGAGGAAGTCAAATTGTCCCTGTTTGCAGATGACATGATTGTATATTTAGAAAACCCCATCATCTCAGCCCAAAACCTCGTTAAGCTGATAAGCAAATTCAGCAGTCTCAGGATACAAAATCAGTGGGCAAAAATCACAAGCATTCCTACACACCAAGTACAGACAAACAGCCAAATCATGAGTGAACTCCCATTCAAAATTGCTACAAAGAGAATAAAATACCTAGGAATACAACTTACAAGGGATGTGAAGGACCTCTTCAAGAAGAACTACAAACCACTGCTCAACAAAATAAAAAGAGGACACAAACAAATGGAAAAACATTCCATGCTCATGGACAGAAATAATCAATATCATGAAAATGGCCATATTGCCCTAGGTAATTTATAGATTCAATGCTATCCCCATCAAGCTACTGACTTTCTTCAAAGAACTGGAAAAAAAAAACTACTTTAAAGTTCATATGGAACCTAAAAAGAGCCTGCATTGCCAAGACAATCCTAAGCAAAAAGAACAAAGCTGGAGGCATCAAGCTACCTGACTTCGCACTACCTGACTTTGTACTATACTATAAGGCTACAGTAACCAAAACAGCATGGTACTGGTACCAAAACACAGATATAGACTAATGGAACAGAACAGAGGCCTCAGAAATAACACCACACATCTACAACCATCTGATCTTTGACAAACCTGGCAAAAACATGAAATGAGGAAAGGATTCCCTATTTAATAAATGGTGCTGGGAAAACTGGCTAGCCATATGTAGAAAGCTGAAACTGGATCCCTTCCTTGTACCTTATAAAAAAATTAATTCAAGATGGATTAAAGACTTAAATGTTATATCTGAAACCATAAAAACTCTGGAAGAAAACCTAGGAAATACCATTCCAGACACAGGCATGGGCAAGGACTTCATGACTAAAACATCAAAAGCTATGGCAACAAAAGCCAAAATTGACAAATGGGATCTGATTAAACTAAAAAGCTTCTATACAGCAACAGAAACTACCATCAGAGAGAACAGGCAACCTACAGGATGGGAGAAAAGTTTTGTAATCTACCCATCTAACAAAGGGCTGACATCCAGAATCTACAAAGAACTTTAACAAAATTTACAAGAAAAAAAAAATAACCCCATCAACAAGTGGGCAAAGGATCTGAAAGATATGAACAGACATTTCTCAAAAGCAGACATTTATGCAGGCAACAGACACATGTAAAAATGCTCTTCATCACTGGTCATCAGAGAAATGCAAATCAAAACCACAATGAGATACCATCTCATGCCAGTTAGAATGGTGATTATTAAAAAGTCAGGAAACAACAGATGCTGGAGAGGATGTGGAGAAATAGGAACATTTTTACACTTGTTGGTGGGAGTGTAAATTAGTTCAACCATTATGGAAGACAGTGTGGCAATTCCTCAACGATGTAGAACTAGAAATAACATTTGACCCAGCGATCCCATTACTGGGTATATACCCAAAAGATTATAAATCATGCTGCTATAAAGACACATGCACAGGTATGTTTATTGCAGCACTATTCACAATAACAAAGATTGGAACTAACCCAAATGTCTGTCAGTGATAGACTGGATTAAGAAAATGTGGCACATACATACAATGGAATACTATGCAGCCATAAAAAAGGATGAGTTCATGTCCTTTGTAGGGACATGGATGAAGCTGGAAACCATCATTCTCAGCAAACTATCGCAAGGACAGGAAACCAAACACCGCATGTTCTCACTCATAGGTGGGAACTGAAAAATGAGAAGACATGGACGTAGGGTGGGGAACATCACACATAGGGGCCTGTCGGGGGGAAAGGGGCTAGGGGAGGGATAGCGTTAGGAGAAATACCTAATGTAAATGACGAGTTGATGGGTGCAGTAAACCATCATGGCCCATGCATACATATGTAACAAACCTGCATGTTTTGCACATGTACCCTAGAACTTAAAGTATAATTTTAAAAAAACAAAAACAAAAACAAAATTCTTGAGCAATACCCCACAAGCACAGGCAACCAAAGCAAAAATGGACAAATGGGATCACTTCAAGTTAAAAATCTTCTGCACTGCAAAGGAAACAATCAATAAAGAGAAGAAACAACCCACAGAATGGGAGAAAATATTTGCAAATTATCCATCTGACAAGGAATTAATAACCAGGATATATAAGGAGCTCAAACAACTCTACAGGAAAAAATCTAATAATCCAATTTTTTTTAAAAAGGCAAAAGAATTGAATAGACATTTCTCAAAAGATGACATACAAATGGCAAACAGGCATATGAAAAGGTGTTCAATATCACTGATCAGCAGAGAAATATAAATCAAAACTACAATTATATTATCATCTCACTCCAGTTAAAATGGCTTTTACCGAAAAGACAGGTAACAACTAATGCTGGTGAGCATGTGGAAAAAGGGTGAAAAGGGTGAACATTTCTTGAGCAACATCCCGCAAGTACAGGCATCCAAAGCAAAAATGGACAAATGGGATCATATCAAGTTAAAAATCTTCTGCACAGCATAGGAAACAATCAACAAAGTGAAGAGACAACTCATAGTATGGGAGAAAATACTTGCAAATTGCCCATCTGTTGGTGAGAATGTAAGTTAGTATAACCACTATGGAGAAAATTTTGGAGGTTCCTCAGAAAACTAAAAACAAAGCTTATGATCCAGGAATCCCACTACTGGGTATATACCCCAAAGAAAGGAAATCAGTATATTGAAGAGATATCTGCATCCCCATGTTTGTTGCAGCACTGTTCACAACAGCCAATATTTGGAAGTACCCTAAGTGTTCATCAACAGATGACTGGATAAAGAAAATATGGCACATGTATATACAGTGGAGTATTACTCAATCACAAAAAAAACGAGATCCTGTCATTTGCAATAACATGGATGGAACTGTAGATCATTAGGGTAAGTGAAACAATCCCAGCACAGAAAGAGATCGTTGCATGTTCTCACTTATTTGTGGGATCTGAAAATCAAAACAATTGAACTCATGGACACAGGGATTAGAAGGATGGCTACCAGAAGCTGGAAATGGTAGGTGAGGGCCGGAGGGAAGTGGGGATGGTTAACAGGTACAAAAAAAAGAGTTAGGAAGAATGAATAAGACCTAATATTTGTCAGTAAAATAGGGTAACTATAATCAATGATAAGTGTACATTTAAAAATAACTAAAAGAATATAATTGTATTGTTTGTAACACAGTAGATAAATACTTGAGGGGATGGATACCCCAAGATTATTGCATCCCTGTATCAAAACATTTTGTGTACCTTATAAATATATACACCTACCTTGTACCCACAAAAAATAAAAATTAAAAAAAATTGTTAAATGTATAAAGTAAAAACAAACAAACAAAAAACAAACAAACAAAAAAAAACAGGAAAGAAAGAAAAAGAAAAGAAAAAGCAGAATGGGCTGGGCACAGTGGCTCATGCCTGTAACCCCAGCACTTTGGGGTTTGAGGCAGAAGAACCACTTGAGGCCAGGAGTTCAAGACCAGCCAGGGAACATACCAACACACCACATCTCCATAAAAATAAAAATTAAAAAATTTGTCAGGCATGGAGTCTTTCACCTGTAGTCCCACAGCCATTAGGGAGGCTGAAGTGGGAGATTACTTGAGTCCAGGAATTTAAGGCTACAATGAGGTATGTTCTTGCCATGGTATTCCAGCCTGGACGACAGAGTGAGATCCTGTTTCTGAAAAGAAGAAAAAGAATACAGAAAGAGACAGGAAATAACACAAACTGCTATCACCAATGTTTACCAAATGTAAATTAATCTTTCATAATTCAGATTTTTAAAAATCAAAATATTAGAACTATATAACTAATTTATCCATGCTTAAATATCACCATTCTTTTCTCCCCCAAGGAATGCCTATTCTGAAGTGCATTTTTTTCAACCAATATTAAGCAATGACACTGTTCCAGGCAGTTGTATATGGTTGGAGATACAGCATCTAACAAGCTAGGGAAAAATGCACTCTCGTGGAGTTCACATTCTAGTTGGGGAAAAGAGAAAACAAACGAAATAAGTAAATGAAATATATAGAATGATAAAGGTGAAAAATGTTGAAGAAAAACAGGTTAAAGGCATACAGAGTGCCAACAGAGTAAAGAAATACTTTGCAATTTCAAATAGAAAAGACAAAATTGAGAAGATATTTGAATACGGAGTCTAAGAAGAAATAGCAGTAAATCTTGCATATCTTTGGAAGGAGTGGTTGAAGCAGAAGGAACAATAAGTGCAAAGGCCCCAAGGGGGAAACTTATTTGGTATATTTGAGTAATGGCAAAGATAATCCTGTAGTAGGAATGAATGAAGTAAGCAAGGGGGAGAAGAGTAGGAGATGAGGTCAGTAGAGCCTTGAGATTGTTGTAAAGACTGCTGCTTTTACTTTGAGTGAGATGGAAAGTTTCTAAAGGGTTTTGAGTAGAGAAGCCACATAATTTGTTTGACATTACTGTACATTCACATTGCCTGCTGTTAAGAATAGACAGTGACCAGGCATGGTGGCTCACACCTGTAATTCCAGCACTTTGGGAGGCCGAGGTGGGCAGATCACCTGAGGTCAAGATTACAAGACCAGCCCGGCCAACATGGCAAAACCCGTCACTACTAAAAATACAGAAAATAGCCGGGCATGGTGGCAGGCACCTGTAGTCCCAGCCACTTGGGAGGCTGAGGCAGGAGAATCGCTTGAACCTGGGAGGTGGAGGTTGCAGTGAGCTGAGATCCTGCCATCACAATCCAGCCTAGGCAACAGAGCAAAACTCCATCTCAAAAAAAAAAAAAAAAAAAAAATTAGCTGGGCACGGTGGCACTGCCTGTAGGAGGCTAAAGCAGGAGAATCCCTTGAACACAGGAGGCAGAGGCTGCAGTGGGCTTGAGATTGCGCCACTGCTCTCCAGCCTAGGTGACAGAGAGAGACTCTGTCTCCAAAAAAAAACAAAAACAAAAAAGTGCGGGGCGGCGGAGGGGTAAGGGAGGGGGCGGGCAAGGAGAAGGAAGATGCAAGAAAGAAGTCTGGTCTGGGGGTTGAGTAGTTAGTCCAGGAGACAGATGAGGTGGCTCAGACTAGGAAGGTAGAAGTGGAGGTACTAAGAAAATTTTCCTTTTAGTGGTAGTCATCCTTCTCTTGTTTCTGACCTTAAAACAAATGCTTCTAATATATAACCATTAAGAGGCATTTTGCTTGGTATTCTGATCACATCAGGGACATTATTTTTTATTCCTAGTTTGCTGACCTGTCCCACTCCCCTTCTGTAATATTAATACTAGTGTGTTTAATTTTATTGCATGCTTTTACCAAATGTGTTGCATTAATACAGTGAATTATCTCAATTTTCTAATGTATAACAATCATTTGATTACTCTGATGAGTCCTAATTGATCATCACATCATTTTATTCGCTGGGGCCATGTCTATAATCTATTTCTAGAAGAATCAGTAGACATCCTTTATCAAATCATCTAGTTTTCCTTCCGGGTTGAATGCTTTTTTTTCAGAGGTACAGTTTTTAAAGTTCTTTTAGAGGAAATCATGTCCTTTACAGCAACATGTATGCAGCTGTTGGCTATTATCCTATGCAAATTAATGCAGAAATAGAAAACAAAATACCACATGTTCTCACTTATCAGTGGGGGCTAAACATTGAGTAAGCATGGACATAAAGATGGGAATAACAGACACTAGGGACTACCAGAGAGGGAAGAGACAGAAGGGGGAATGGGGTATAAAACTACCTGTTGGGTACTGGGCTCCCTACCTGGGTGATGGGATCAATTGTACCCCAAACCTCAGTATCACGCAGTATACCCATGTAACAAACCTGCACATGTACCCCATGAATCCAAAATAAAAGTTTTATTAACAAAGAAAAAAAAAGTTCTTTTACTGAGACATCCAGTCTTTGAAAATGTGATTCTTTTGTTCTCACACTGTTTACTGGATAGAACTACTATGATAAATGTTACTTCTTTGGCACTTTGAAGATTTATCCCATTTTAGTCTGGCATTGATTGTTGTTAACATAAAGTCACTATGAATTTCATAGTAATTCCTTTGTAGGTTGCTATGTTTTTTCTCAATTGTTGCTTTAACGTCTTCTCTAGTTTAATTTTGGTGTTCTACAGTTCTACGACAATATCTCTAGGACTGGACTTTTAACTTCTTCATACTCTGTGCTTGTTAAAGATGGAAAATCCACAGCTATCATCTCTTGGAATATTATCTTGCTCCCATTCTGAAACTCATATTGGCCATATTAGATCTACAACTCATTTTTAATTTAATCACTTTTAATCTATTTTCAATCTCTATGTGTGAATTCTGAGCATCTATCATTAGTGATTCAAGATTCTCGATTCTATCTTCAGCTGTATCTATTCTTCATTTATTCACTTATTTTTTAATTTCAGTGACTATAGCTTTCATTTTTCTAGTTGCGTGCTTTTCAATTCTGTCTATCTTTTTTTCACAGTGATCCTTTTGTATCTGTCTATTCAATGGTTTCTCTGTTTACATGTATATATTGTATATGCTTTCACATTTTCCTGTTATCTCAATTTGTTGGTAGCATAATCCTTTTAATTATTTTTCATGTTGTATTTTTTATGTGGCATAAACATTTTCACTTTTCCCATCTTTAGCAGACATTCCTTTTTTGGTATTAACTTGTGCGTGTAGATGAATTGCCAGATTGGTTTTGTATGTTTCTGCTGGATGACCTAAAGTTTTATTAATCTAGGTCAGATTTACATCTTACTGACTTTGTGGTTTCTCACCACGACAGTTATGTAACGTGTTGACTATATTCCCATATGAAGCAGGTGTGGCCCTTTAATTTCTCAGGATAATTTTTCCCCCCTTGCTATGTCTTGGCCAGAGACAAGCTTCATTATCACTTCTCTGAACCAGTAAGTTGTCTATTTTTTTCTAGAGTTCCTTTCACTGAAGAGGCATTCTTTCTACAGTCTGGCTGTTCAAGGTTCTCCACTCAGTTCTCACCTCGCATGGCCATATCATCACCTTCTAATGGTAATAAAAATCAACGTTCCTAGCCCTTGGGATCAATATCTGGTCTTATATCACTATTTACCCAGTATGTCTGTAGCTCTTCAGGTTTCCTCTCAATTTTTTAATCCTCATGGTCTTTCTTTTCAACTTTTCTGGAAAGGCTGTGTGTGTATGTTTGTGTTGGCGGGGGGACTTTCAGGCCAATTTTTACATGAAGTATTATAAATAAAGAGATAAGCATAATATAAAAATAATAAAGCTATTTTACACTGAAGGCATTTATCCATATTTGCATATTTGGGTTGTTTCCATGGCTACCAGTATAAAAGGAACAGAAGGTAAGGTCCAGGAAATGCCCAAAGTGGCAAGTATTTGAAAGGGCCATATCTTCAGGTATTTTTTTATTTTTTTGAGATGGAGTCTCACTGTGTCACCCAGGCTGCACTGCACTGGCATGATCTCGGCTCCCTGTAACCTTTGCCTCCTGGGTTCAAGCAATTTTCCTGCCTCAGCTGGGATTACAGGTTTGCACCACCACACCTGGCTAATTTTTGTATTTTTGCAGAGATGGGGTTTCACTATGTTGGTCAGGCTGGTCTTGAACTTCTGACCTCAACTGATCTGTCTGCCTCGGCTTCCCAAAGTGCTGGGATTACAGGCGTGAGCCATTGTGCCCATCCACATTCAGGTATTTTAATGATCCCCCCTACTTTGACAAATACAAAGACACAGGACAAGTGCTAGAGAAGATATGTGTCCCTAAATCAAGTAATGTATTTCAAGTAAATGTCAACTGTATATATCATAGTATTCTGAAGAACTAAGATTCTCACCATAAGAGACAAAAGATACACACATAAGATATGTTAAGTAAACATTCTCTAGTTCACAATTTGAAGTATCAGTATGAACACACATAAGTTTTATTTTTAAAAAATACGAGTGTTTATGTGTGTGTACTTCCTAGTTCTGCCCACTGAAACAGACTAAAAACAACAGGAAACTCAGTAGCAGTGAGGACCCCTAGCACCTGGAATATGGGCTCCAAGTATCACCTCCTACTGAAAATAAAGAACTCCATGGATGTTTGGCTGATTCCAGTTCTGGAACAAGAAATGTGCAGAATGATCCAGGAACATTCAGTCATAGCAGATACCAATAAATTATTGAGGAGACTCAGAAAAAACTCAGAGGCCAACTTGAAAAAGTTCCCTGCTATCTAAAGAAAATATAATTTCAGTATCAATAACTGATAATAACTGAAGTGCACTGAATAAAATTATTGTGTATAATGACAATTAAAAAATTTTAAAAACTTGGCCATGCACAATGGTTCTTGCTTGTAATCCCAGAACTTTGGGAGGCAAAGGCAGGAAGATCACTCGAGGCCAGGAGTCAAGACCAGCCTGGTCAATGTAGGGAGACTTTCTCTCTACAAAAACTGAAAAAATATTAGCCAGGCATTGTGGTGTGCAACTGTAGGCCCAACTACTCAGAAGGCTGAGGTGGAAGTATTGGTTGCATCCAGGAAGTCAAGGCTGCAGTGAGCTGCACTCCAGTCTGTATGGCTGTACTCCAGCCTTGATGACAAAGCAAGAAAATAAAAAACTAATCAAAATGAAAATAAAAAACTGTCTCAAAAAATGAAAATAAAAAACTAAAAAACAAATTGTTAATGTTGGAGGATATTGATAAACAAGTATTTAAATATTGTCCACTATTTTTTTTTTTTTTTTTTGGATAAAGTCTCCTTCTATCACCCAGGCTGGAGTCATAGCTTACTGCAGCCTCGAACTCCTGGGCTCAACAGATCCTCTTGTTTCAGCCTCTGGAATAGTTAGGACCACAGGAGCACACCGCCATGCCCAGCTATTTTTAAAAACTTTGTTGAGATGAGGACTTGTAATGTTGCCCCAGCTGGTCTCAAACTACTGGCCCCAAGCAGTCTTCCTGCTTGGGCCTCCCTAAGTGCTGGGATTACAGGTGTGAGCCAATGTGTCTGGCCCACTCTTTATTATATAAATGTTACCACTGGATAATCAAACAATAGATAAGAAGATAGCTCTCTTTAGAGAAATATTCTAACTAATAAAGATAATAGGAATGTTATCTTTAGAACATCACAATTTTGAAATTATTAGTATAGTAACAGATCTAGGCATTGAGATTTGCTAACAACATAGAAAGAAGCACAACGTGACATGTGCTTCCAGATGAAAGAACACAAAACCACCTATAAAGTAGTTTTGCTAATAAAAACAAATCTAAATCTCATTAAGTCTCTAGGTCAAGTATCCATATTTGAATACTTGGGAAAAAAAAGTACATATATGGAAAAAAAGAAAACAAAGGAACATATTAAATGATACTATAGAGATGTAATGAAAAAACTGGAAAACTCTACAAGAAAACTGACTTTATTTTATTTTAAATTTATTTTAAAACTAAATTCCAGGGGAATAAAAAATATGAAGGGGAATCTATAAATTAAAAGATGGTTAAGAGTCAATTTGTTCATTTGCAATGTGTGATTCTTATTTATATACTCAAAACAAACGTGAAATTATGAGGTACTGGAATTTGAAAATTAAAACTGGATGCTTCACAATATTATAGATTTATTGTTACTCCTTTTGGTGTGATAATGATACTGTAGTTATGTTTTAAATAAGAGTCTATATATTTCTGAGATACACTATAAAATTTATAGATGAAAAGAATATTATATCTGGGATTTCCTTCAAAATAATAGGAGTAAATGAATGGGGGACAAATATTTTAAAAAGATGGAAAATTGTAGCAGGCTGGAAATACCATAAGGATTCATGATACCAGCTCTCTTAAACTCACTGTTAAGAAGAAATTTGTCACTGAAAACAAACAAAAACTAATTCTACAATGCAAGTGAACTAATAAAATCCATGACAAATTTTTAGAAAATAAATGTACCCAGTATCTACTATATGATCTGCAATTTCCTTTTATTGATCATTGTGAATTCTGAAGAATTATATCATGCAGAAAATAAATCCTAATGATTCTGTTCTATGTTCTTTACTTTCTGAAAGATAAACATGCCTTAAGTTCCTAACAAAAAAGTTCCATAACATTGTCTAAGTTTTTAATAGCTGTTGGTTTTCCACAATCTGCTTTGAGTCACAAATCATCTTGATTATATTATAATCAAACATCTTCCCATTTGGATGTGATACAACTCTTTCCTTTGCAGACAAAAATAATATTAGACTTTTCCAGTCAAAACAGAAACAAAACTTTGGTGTCTATGTGAATGATGTACATTGAACTGCAGATGTTTGAAAGTATTTAGGACTATAGAAGTTTTTATTCCTTTTCATTTAGAAGAATTTTTAAAAATCACTCCATTTTAGACGTAAAAATAATAATTACAATGCTTTTTCCACATTACAATAACTTGGAATAAAGAGGTTTTTTTAACTTGAAAAGGTAACTTGTTTCTTCAAACTGGCAAAATATCAACAATTTAATTTACATGAATACTTATATAAGAGTAAGAGGTTTACAAATACCAAAAATTAAGTGGATGAATCTCTGAAACCACATAACACTACAGCTGATATGTATGTGTGTATATTTATACATTATATATAACATAACTAAATTATTCACTAAATTATTATTGAGCATTCATTAGGCAATGTATCAGCACCCACCAGGCAATATATGCCATGCAATGACATGTTTCTACATATTTATACATATATAAATACATATTTTAACTACATATAAACATCCCTAAAATACTATATTAAAATAGAGATTTAATAACAAATATAGTAATTTATATTCATATTTTAAACTATTAAATTATCCATAAAAGATTAATTTGAAGGAACATTTTAAGTTACAAAGAAAAGTGAGTGAACTTAAAATTATTATTAAAGAAGATACAAGATGTATACAGCTATTTAGTAATCCATGCTATTAAAATATCATTCTTTATAACACTATCTAAGATTATTATGTTAGCTGTACTCATAAAAAGTTATTCATTTAAAAAATTGTGATTTGCGGCCAGACATGGTGGCTCACGCCTGTAATCCCTGCACTTTGGGAGGCCAAGGTGGGTGGATCACGAGGTCAGTAATTCGAGACCAGCTGGACCAACGTGGTGAAACCCTGTCTCTACTAAAAATACAAAAATTAGGCAGGCGTGGTGGTGCATGCCTGTAATCCCAGCTACTCGAGAGGCTGAGGCAGGAGAATCTCTTGAACCCAGGAGGCGGAGGTTGCAGTGAGCCGAGAGATCGCACCACTGCACTCCAGCCCGGGTGACAGGGTGAGACTCTAAAAAAAAAAAAAAAAAAAAATTGTGATTTGCATATATTTCAGAATAATTCTTAACATGCTTTATTTATTTATTTATTTATTTATTTTGAGGCAGAGTCTTGCTCTGTCACCCAGGCTGGAGTGCAATGTCGCAATCTTGGCTCACTGAAACCTCCACCTCTCTCCCAGGCTCAAGCAATTCTCCTGCCTCAGCCTCCCAACTAGCTGGGGGGCACACACCACTGTGCCCAGCTAATTTTGTATTTGTAGTAGAGACAGGGTTTCACCATGTTGCCCAGGCTGGTCTTCAACTTCTGACCTCAGATGATCCACCTGCCTTGGCCTCCCAAAGTGCTGGGATTACAGGCATGAGCCACTCCGCCCAGCCAACATGCACATTAATTATGATAGTCAATCAACTCTTGGTGAGAAATAAGTGTGCACCAGGTCCTGTTCCAAGTATTTTATATGTATTAAATTATTTAATCTTGATGTGGGCCTTATGAGTTAGGTATTATTATACCATTTTGAAGAGAAAAAAATCAGAAGCGAAGAATACTAAATAACTCTTCTAAAGTCAAGCAGCTAATAAGCAGGATTCAAATTCAAGCAGTATAAATCAGTTGTCAACAAATTTTTACTGTACACATACATTTACAATAGCAAAAGGAACTGAAACAGCTAGAACTACAGAAAAAGTTAATGATATTTTAAAATTAGAACTTTGGGCTAGATGTGTTGGCTCATGCCTATAGTCCCAGCATTTTGGGAGGTTGAGGCAGGAGAATCGTGTGAGGCCAGGTACCCAAAACCAGCTTGGGCAACACGGTGAGACCTCATCTAAACTGATAAAAAATTTTTAAAAATAACATTAGAACTTTGAACAAATAGAGATACAGATAATTTTTAAGTAATACTTAGATCTGATACAAGGAAATACTTAACAAAGATCAGAAAGGAACTAGCTGATATACAGAATTATTACCTTTTAACTCAGTTCCTTCATTCCTAACAATGTCTATGGTAAATTAATGAAAACAGTCTACGCAAATATTTCTCACCTTTTAATTTCACATTCTAAGGCTAGCATACTTGCTAAAATCAGAATGCTCTTTTTAGAAATATAAAACAAAAAAATAGCTATAGGCATACTATAGCTTCACTTTATTACACTTCACTTTATTACAGTTTACAGATATTATGTTTTTTACATATTGAAGGTTTGTGGCAACCCCATGTCAAGCAAATCCATCAGTGCCATTTTTCCAATAGCATGTGCTCACTGGGTGTGTCTGTGTCACACTTTGGTTAATACTCACGATACAGGAATACATTGCTTAACAATGGAGATACATTCTGAGAAATGCATAATTAGGCTGTTTTGTTGATGTGCAAACATGACATGTACTTACACAAACCCAGATGGTATAGCCTACTGCACACCTAGGCTATACGGTATAGTTACCTGTACAGCATGTTAGTGTACTGAATACTATAGGCAAGTGTAACACGATGGTAAGTATTTGTATATCTAAACATAGAAAAGGTACAGTGAAAATATGGTATTAACAGATTAGAAATGGTATAGCTGTACAAGACACTTATCATGAATGGAGCTTATAGCACTGGAAGTTACTTTGGGTGAGTGAGTGAGTGAGTGAATGTGAAGGCCTAGGACATTTTTGTACACTACTATAGATTTTATAAACATTGTACACTTAGGCTACACTACATTTATAAAAAATACTTTCTGCTTCAATAAAAAATCTTAGTTTACTGTAACTTTTTTTTCTTTTTCTTTTTTCTTTTTTCTTTTTTTTTTTTTTTGAGACAGGGTCTCTGTTACCAAGGCTGAGTGTAGTGGCATGATTATAGCTCACTGCAGCCTCAATCTCTCTGGCTCAAGCAGTCCTCCCACCTCAGCCTCCGGAGGCAGGAGCTGGAACTACAGGCATGCACCACCACATCCAACTAATTTCTGTATTTTTTTGTAGAGAAGGCATCTCACTATATTGCCCAGGCTGGTCTTGAACTCCTGGATGCAAGGGATCACCCCGCCTTGGCCTCCCAAAGTACTAGGATTACAGGTGTGAGCCTCCGTGCCCGGCTTACTGTAACTTTTTTACATCATAAACTTTTAATTTGTTTTAACTTTTTGACTATTGTAATAAGCAGCTTAAAACATAAACACATTGTACAAATGTACAAGAATATTTTCTTTCTTTATATCTTCTTTCTACAAGCTTTCCGTAGTCTTAAAATTTTTATTTTTGCTATTTAAGCTTTTTTTTTGAAACAAAGACAAAAACACACACATTAACCCAGGGTCAGGACCAACTATATCACAGCAGCAATAGAGTAAAGCAAGGGAGGCCAAAATAAGGAAAGACAAAGTAGTAAGACGCCAAGATTCTGCATAGGAAAAAGTAAGCACAAAAACCAGAGGAAAGAAGATGCAGGAGTAAAGAAAAAAAAAATGTATTAAACAGGGAACTTCTGAAATTTTAACCGTACCTTATAAGCCAAATTATTATTTTATAGGGATTTTATTTTAGTTAAAATTACATAGAGTACAATGCACACATTTTAAGTACAGAATTGATTGGTTTTTGACAAATTTATAAATCTCGATTACTACCATCCTAATTAAGATGTAGACTACTTCTACCAGAAAATATCTTGATACTCCCTCTTAAGCCAATCTGCACCAATCCCCACAGGCTGCTACTATTCTGATTTGTAATAGCATGGGTTATTTCATCTCTTCTTGAAGTTTATAAAAAACAATGAAACTTTTAATTCTGTAATCCTTTGTCTGACTTTAATTCAACATATGTATTAAAGATTCATCTATGTTTGTGTGTGAGAGTGTGTGAGAGCAGTTCATGCTTTTCATGCTAAATAGTATTCCATTTTATGCATATCCCACAATTTGTATATACATTTGCCTTTTGATGAAATGACTTTCAAATCACTTTCAATAGTTGAATATTATAAATCAGCTCCTATAAACATTCCTTTAAATGTCTTACAGCATATTCTTCTTTTCATTTTTCCAAGGTAAAGACCTAGAAATGGAATTGCTAAGTCATAGAATAGACATATGTTCAACTGCCTAAGAAAGTACAAAGCAGTTTTCAAACCTGGTTGTACTATTTCACACTCCCATTAGCAATGGAGGAGTTTCAGTTGCTCCATATCCTTACCAATGTTTGCTGTTGTCTGTCTTTTTAATTTCAGACACCATAGTACATGTGATGTAGTAGCATATTTAAATTTATGTCTCCCTGATCACAAATGATAATGAATCTTTTCAGGTTGTCACTGGATGATTTTGAAGTTCTGTTCCAGTCTTTTGCTCATTTTCTTTGGTGGTGTATCTTTTTATTATCAATTTATACATGATGAAATATGCATTTAATACAAGTCCACTGTTTTATACATGAATTACAAATATTTTCTCCCAGGTTATAGCTTGCCAATTTATTTTCTTAAGGTTGGCTTTTGATGAGCTTTCACTTTTAATCTTGTTTAAGTTAAATTTATCAATATTGTCTTTATAGTTACAGCTACTTGTGTCTTTTCTTTCAATTCCTGCCTACCTCAAGGCAAAAAAGGCATTTTCCTATGGTTTCTTTGACAGCTTTACAGTTTTAGCTGTCTTGTTGAGGTCTATAAGCCACCTTGACTCATTTTTTAGTATGGTGTGAGGGAAGGGTCAAGACTCTTTTCTGATACCCAGTTATTCCAGCACTGCTGCTGAAAATACTTTTCTTTTTCAAGTAGGCTGATTTGGTACCTTGATAAAAATGGCCGGGCGTGGTGGCTCACATCTGTAATCCCAGAACTTTTGGAGGCTGAGGCGGGCAAATCACTTGGGGCCAGGACTTCTAGACCAGCCTGGGCAACATGGCAAAACCCTGTCTCAACTACAAACACAAAAATTAGCTGGGCATGGTGGCGCACACCTATAGTCCCAGATATTCAGGAGGCTGAAGCAGGAGAATCACTTGAAACTGGGAGGCAGAGGTTGCAGTGAGCCGAGATCACACTACTGCATTCTAGCCTGGAAGACAGTGCGAGATTCTGTCTCAAAAAAAAAAAAAAAATTAAGCCACTGTCACATGCAAAAGACTGAAATTGAATTCCTTTTGTAAACCATACAACAAATGAACTTAAAGTAGGTCATACAACTAAATGTAAAGGATAAACTATAAAAATATTAGGAAAAAACAGGAGTAAATCTTAGTGACCATGAGTTAGACAAAGCCTTCTTATCCTTTGAGTGACCAAGGAAAAAATAAATTGGATTTTATCAAAATAAAAAACTTCTGTGTTGCATATGATACCACTAAGAAAGTGAAAAGATAAATTACAGAATGGGAGAAAATTTTGCAAATAATATATCTGATTAAAACAAATTGTATCTAGAATATAAAAAGAACTCTTACAACTCAATAAGCAAAAGAAAAATAACACAATTTTAAAATGAGCAAAGAATCACAACAGACATTTCTCTAAAGCACACACACAAGGCCGGGTGCAGTGGCTCACGCCTGTAAACCCAGCACTTTGGGAGGTTGAGGCAGGCAGATCACAAAGTCAGGAATTCAAGAACAGCCTGGCCAACATAATGAAACCCCATCTCTACTAAAAATACAAAAAATTAGCCAGGCATGGTGGCGGGCACCTGTAATCCTATCAACTCGGGAGGCTGAGGCAGGAGAACCACTAGAACCTGGGAGGCAGAGGTTGCAGTGAGCCGAGATTGCATCACTGCACACCAGCCCTGGTGACATTGCAAGACTCTGTCTCAAAAAAAAAAAAAAAAAAAAAGTATGTACATGTATGTATATTTACAAATGAACAATAAGCAAAGGAAAAGGTATTCAACTTCATTAGCCATTAGGGAAATGCACATCACGATCACAGTGAGGAGAGTGATATCAGTAAGATAGCCGACAAAGAAGCTCCAAGCCCTCGATCCCCAATAGGAACACAAATTAACAACAAAATATGGAACAACATTTCGTGGGAATTCTAGAAACCATTTAAGAAGCCATAGCAACCAAGTGATACTACAACCAAGGGGGAAAAAAGACCCATAAGTACTCTTTTTAACCAGTACATCATGTCTCGCTGTTAAGATAAAATTACAGAGGCAGAAGCAGGCAGATAACTTGAGGTAAGAGTTCAAGACCAGCCTGGCCAACAATGGTGAAACCCCATCTCTACTAAAAATACAAAAAATTTTCTGGGTGTGGTGGTGCGTGCTGTAGTCCCAGATACTCGGGAGGCTGAGGCAGGAGAATCGATTGAATCTGGGAAGTGGACATTGCAGTGAGCTGAGATCACGCCACTGAACTCTAGCCTGGGTGACAGAGTGAGACTCTGTCTTAAAATAAAAAAATAAAAATTTTTTTAAAAAGATAAAATTACAAGGCATATGAAAAGGCAAAAAACAAAAAACACAATTGAAGAGACAGAGCAAGTATCAGAGCCAGACTCAGAAATGGCAGAGATACTGGAATTATCAGATCAGAAATTTAAAACGACTGTGATTAATATGCTAAGGGTTCTAACAGATAAAGTAGACATCAGGGAAAACAGATGGACAATATAATCAGGGAGATGGGAATTCTAAGAAAGAATGAAAAAGAAATTCCAAAGATCGAAAACCCTATAACAGAAACAAAGAATGCCTTTGTTGGGCTTATGAGTAGGCTAGACATAGCTGGACAAGCAAATTAGAAGAGACAAAAAAGGACATTATATAATAATAAAAGAGAATGATAACATGAAAGTTTCACACTTCCGAATTTCAACATTACAAAGCTACAGTAATTAAAACACTGTGGTATTGGCATAAAGACAGACATGTAGACCAATAAAACAGAATAGTGGGGTCTAGAAGTAAACCTTTGCATATATAGTCAAGTGATTTTTGATAAAGGTACCAAAACCACTTAATGAGGAAAGGATTGTCTTTTTAACAAATAGTTCAGAGACAACTGAATATCCACACGCAAAAAAAAAAAAAAAAAAAAAAGATTTTGGACTCTTACCTTATACCATATACAAATATTAGCTCAAAATGGATCAAAGACCTAAACATAAGCGCTAATAACTCTGAAACTCTTAGAAGAAAATATGGGAAAAAAATTTCATGACATTGGATTTGTCAATCATTTCTTGAATATGATACTAAAAGCGCAAGCAGCTAAAGATAAAATTGAACTATATCAAAATTAAAAACTTGTGCACAAAAGGACACAACCAAGACAGTGAGAAGACAATCCATGGAATGGGAGAAAATATTTCTAAATCATATCTCAAATAAGGAGTTTATATCCAGAATATACAAAGAACTCAACAATAACAAACCCAGCTTAAAAATGGGCAAAAAACTTGAATAGAAGATATTTCTCCAATGAAGATATATAAATTGCAGCATTATTCACAATGGCCAACATTAGAAGCAATCCAAATTGCCAGCAGCAGATGAATTGACAAACAAAATGTGGTATATACAAATAACAGAATATTACTCAGCCTAAAAAAGGAAGGAAATTCTGATACACACTACAACATAAATCAACATTGAGGATATTGTGCTATGTGAAATAAACCAGTCACAAAAGGACAAACACTGTATGATTCCACTTATATGAAGTACCTAGAATACTCAACTTCATAGACAAAGAAAGTGAAATGGTGGTTGTCAGGGGCTAGGGGGAGACTAGAATGAGGAGCTATTGTTTAATGGGTACAGAATTTAAGTCTTGCAATATGAAACAGTTCTGGATATGGATGGATGGTGATATGAACACTACTGAACTGTATAGGTAAAAATAGTGAATACAGTAAATTTTATGTTATGTATATTTACCACAATTTTTAAAAAGACAAAAAACTAAAAACCACAAGATACCACCTCACATCCACTGGGATGGTTATAATAAAAAGAATGATAATAACAGGTGTTAGCAAGAATGTAGATAAATTGGACCCCTCATAAATTGTTGGTGGAAATGTAAAACGGTAAAGGTACTTAGGAAAACAGTTTGGTAGTTCATCAAAATGTTAGAGTTACTACATGATCTAGCAATTCCACTTCAAAGTATATACTCAAGAGAAATGAAAAACATGCTCCCACAAAAACCTATACATTAATGTTCATAGCAGCCAAATAGTCACAAAGTGGAAACAACTCAAATGTCCATCAGCTGATAAATGAATAAACAAAATATGGCATATCCATACAATTATTTGACAATTTAAAAATAATCAATTTTGCAATAAAAGTACTAATACATACTACCAGATGGATAAATGTTGAAAAAAATTATATAAAATGAAAAAAGCCTGTCACAAAAGACCACATACTCTATGAATACATTTATGTAAAATCCAGAATAGACAACTATATAGACAGATAGAGTATTGGTTGCTTAGGGCTGGTGGGAATACATTTGGGGGAAATAAACAGAGAGTGTCTACTAACAGGCACAGGGGTTCTTTTGGGGTTGATAAAAATGTCCTAAAATTGTAGTAGTGACTACACAACTTTAAATATACCAAAAAGCATTATATTGTATACTTTAAGGGTATGAATGGTATATGAATCTCAATAAAGCTGTTAAAAATGTAAAAAACAATTAAGTAATTATATATGAATGAATCTATTTCTACTGTTGATACAGTTCCATTGATTTGTGTATGGATAAGCTACACTCTTGACTGTCCCTTGTAGTTTTCGGGTCTTAAAATCAGGTAACATAAGTCTTCCAATTTCACTCTTTTTTAAGATTGTCTGAACAGTCGAGGTCTCACATTTCCATAACATTAAAAATATTGAATTGTCAATATTTCTATTTCAAATGTATCTTAACCTAGATGAATAAATTCTTTGAAAATTCAATTTATCAAAACTTGCACAAGAAACGGAAAATCTAAATAGTTTTAGTGTATTTATTTACAATAAATTTGTCCATTTCATCTGGGTTACTAAATGCATTAGCATGAAGCTGTGTATATCATTCAGTTATTATCTTTTTTTCTAAATTTCTCTTTCTACTTTACATTGACACTTGAATTATTTAAAAGGTGCTGCTTAATTTCCTATTCTAAATATCTTTTCTAGTTAATTTCTCATTCAGTTCCCTTGTAGACAGAACATATATGCCTATAAATTCTATCTTCAAATGTATTGTGAACTATTTTAAAGTCCAGCATATAGTCTTATCTTTTTGATTGTTCCATGTGAACCTGAGAAGAATGTATTTCTATAGTTGTCAACAGGTAATTGCAAAGTCAAGCCTTCTATAACAGTAATGAATTTTGTTCAAATTGTCTGTCAATTACACAAAGAACAGCAGTGATACCTCCAATTATGATTGCTAAATAGTGTACTTCTTCCCTTAGTTCTCTCAGTTTTTGCTTCTTGTACTTTGATGATCTGCTATTATTTGTATATTCAGTTAGGATTCCTAAGTATTTCTGGTGATACGTCCCTCTTTATCTCTGGTAATACTCTTTGCCTTTAAGTCTACTTCGTCTGATATTAATATAGCCATAGCACCTTTCTTATGTTTATAGCTCACATATTATATATTTCCACATTTTACTTTCAACTTATTTGTGTCTTGTCTCAGGTATGTTTCTTACAGACAGTATATATAATTGACTCCTGACTTTTCACTACCTTTAATATGTCACAGTATCTGTCTTTAACTGGAGTATAGTTGGTCCTTGAACAACACAAATTTGAACTGTGTAGGCCGAATTATACACAGATTTTTTTCAGTAGGTATATCAGAAAGGTTGTGACAATTTGTAAAAACTCAAAGATGAACTGTGTAAGGTAAAAATAACAGAAAAGTTAATAAAAAGTTAGGTATACCATGAATGCATTAAAATGTGCATAGTAGTATTTTATTAATATAACTGACTACCATTAAATGTATACAAATTCATTGGAAAAAGTTAAAATTTATCAAAATATACACACACAAACACAGATTATACATGGAACCATTTGCCATCAAGAGAATGTAAACAAAGGTAAAGATTTATTAATGCCAAAAACCACAACTACTTTTGCACTGATCTAATAGTATTAAATCATAGCTGCATAAAATTATCTGTAGCAATACTATACTACTATAATAATTTCATAACTGTATGCTATTACTATTGCAGTGAGCTAACTTACTGCAAGTATCTCCTTAAAACACCATGGGACGTTACTCATCTCCACAACAGCAGTTCATGTCTCCAGTAAATTGTGTATCATAGCAAAATGATCTCTTGCAGTTCTCACATATTTTTTATCCACTGCAATACTGTAACTCGTCAGTAACACCATGGGACCACACAAAGTGCCACTAGTGATGCTGGAAGTACTCCAGAGAAGCAGAGAAAAGTCATGACATTACCAAAAAAAAGTTGAATTGCCTGACATGTACCATAGATTGACAACTAAAATTGTGGTTGCCTGCCATTTTGGACAATTCATCCTATAAACAGATGATGTAAATTTATGGCACTGATAAATATAGTTCAATATTGTAAATGTATTTTCTCTTCCTTACAATTTTCTTCGTAACATTTTCTTTTCTCTAGCTTGCTTTAAGAATACAGTATATAATACACGTAACATACAAAAGATGTGTTAGTCAACTGTGTGTTGTTAAAGGTAAGACTTCCAGTTAACCATAGGCTATTAGTAAGGTTTTGGGGAATCAAAAGTTATATGCAGTTTGATTCAACATGATCAAGTGAGATTAATCTCAGGGATGCAAGGATGGTTCCACATATGCAAATCAGCAAACATGATACACTGCATCAACAGAGTGAAGAACAAAAACGACATAATCATTCCAATAGATTTCAAAAAAAGCATTTGATAAAATTCAACATCCCTTCATGATAAAAACTATCAACAAACTGGGTATGAAAGGAACATATCTCAACATGACAAAGGCCATAAATGACAAACCTACAGCTAGAATCATATAGAATAGGAAAAAACTGAAAGTGACTTTTTTTTTTTTTTTTGAGAGGAGTCTTGCTCTGTTATCCAGGCTGGGGTGCAGTGGCATGATCTTGGCTCACTGCAACCTCTGCCTCCCAGGTTCAAGCAATTCTCCTGCCTCAGCCTCCCAAGTAGCTGGGATTACAGGCACCTGCCACCATGCCTGGCTAATTTTGGTATTTTTAGTAGAGACAGGGTTTTCCCATCCTGGCCAGGCTGGTCTTGCACTCCTGACCTCGTGATCCACCTGCCTTGGCCTCCCAAAGTGCTGGGATTACAGGCGTAAGCCACCGGGCCCAGCCTGAAAGTGTTTTCTATAAGATCTGGAACAAGACAAGGACACTCACTTTCACCACTTTTATTCAACAAATTATTGAAAGTCCTAGACAAAGCAATTGGACAAGAAAAAGATATAAAACGCATTTGAACTGGAAAGAAAGAATTGAAATTATCCTATTTTGCAGATGACATGATCTTACATTTAGGAAAACCTAAAGACTACACAAAAAAACTATTAGAACTGATAAATGAATTCAGTAAAGTTATAGAATATAAAATCAACATAAACAATTAGTAGTATTTCTATAGGCCAACAATGAACAACCTGAAAAAAAAAAAAAAACAAGAATGTAATCCCATTTACAATAGTGAAAAATAAAATAAAATACCTAGCAATAAACTTAACCAAAGTAGTAAAAAGTCTCTACAATGAACGCTATAAAACACTGATGAAAGAAACTGAAGAGGACACACACACACACACACACACACACACACACAGACTGGAAAGATTCCATGTTCATAGATTGAATGAATCAATATTGTTAAAATATCCATACTACTCAAAGCAAGCTACAGATTCAATGCAATCTCTATCAAAACACCAACGACATTCTTCACATAAACATAAAAAATAAACCTAAAATTGATATGGAGTCACAAGATTCCAAGAAAAAAAAAGAATAAAGCTTCAGGAATTATATGACCTAACTTCAAATTATGTTACAAAGCTACAGTAATCAAAACAGCATGGTAACTGGCATAAAAACAGATAAATATGGGACCACAGGATAGACTAAAAACCAAAACAAAACCAGACACATAGACTAATGGAACAAAACTGAAAACCCAGAAATAAATCCACACATTCACAGCCCACTCATTTTTCACATAAGGAACTAAAAAAGATAAATATTCAATATATCCCAGATGTCTGCTCCATTTTAGCCCTTTAAATACAACAAATACCCTCCTGAATACAAAAGTCACAAAAACTAATTTATCACTTGTCTGTTTAACCCATCCCTCTCTGATCTCTCCTCCTGGCATCCTAATTTTCTGGCTGTGTACTCTGTGTATTCTAGTGGTAAAAGAAGGAAAGGGTAGAATGATAAGTCTGAGGAAGTAATCTAAACAGGTTGCAAAAAAAAAAAAAAAAAATTAAGAGGACACAAAAACAAAAGTTACATAGTCCCTTAATTTTAGAAGTATCTGATATTCTGAGAACAGCCCTTTTATCACCCACAGTTTCTCAAGATCTCAGTCTGCTGGGATAGTCATAGAGTTTAACAAGAGGAAATGGTAATACAAACATAAAGGATATTATATCTCACATTTAATGTATGAACCGTTAATTATATTGAGGACTGTTAATTATATGGAATCATAACTATATTTAATACATTAAAGTTAAATTAGAATTATGTTTGTATAAAATTTAAGAACACTATGTTGGTATTTTCCTACCTTCCAGGTGTTTACAATATTTACCTAAAACCTCTTTGGAGACTAAATGGATTTGAGATTACAATTATAGTAGCTGAATTAAAACTTAAAATTCACTAACAACACTTCCTCTTCAAATTCAATAATAAATGTAAAAATTCAAGAACCATTCTGAATTTTCTGTTTTGATAAGAATTATACCAGAAAAGTATTGCATTTCTATAGTTTAATGTGAATAATCAGAATGTAATTAAAATGTAGAACAATATTTTATTACTAAAATGATTAAAATAAAGATAATTATAAAATTACCACATAAAAGGTCTGATTTGGCTTATTCGTTTTTTATAATCTCTTCAGTGCTGCAAAAGCATTTATTTCTAAGATGATGACTTTACTTCTCTGGCTAATACAACTACTAGGATGTGGTATTTTGATCCTTTTTGTATAGTTATAACCTTGTAATGCTGAACTCTATAGTTAGCTAATGACCAGGAAAACAAAATTCAGTAAATAATACCATTGTAATGAGTTGGTTCTTAAGTAAACTTCAATGGATCTTCTCAAAATCCATAAACAAACAACAGTATAACCTAAATGTTAAGTTGGCAGTTATTGCATAAAAGGACAGAGATGTTTCTTACACTATTTTAAAACACAAACCAGAGTTCAGGAAAGAGCATTAGCGTTTACTGGATGATAGCCACAGTTTAATAGTTTATTAAGCTCTTTTTCAGTTCTTATATTCGTGGAATCACAGGTGCTTCCTCTTAGTTTGCAAACTTTATTTGCCATTATAAATGTTGTAATCTCAACAGAGCTGTCAATTATTTAAGTGCTCATTCTTAATTTTCTTGTATAATGTGTGCTGCCCAAACATTGTTAAATCCCAACAGAAGCAACTCTAACTTCTAAGATTACAACAAGACTAAAACTAAAAGTTCATATGACAAATCAAAGTATCAACAAGTTGAATATTATATAAAAAGTCATTCTCATTGAGACTTCAAACTCAAATTATTTCTGAACATGTAAGTATGATAACTAGTGTTCTCTACGGAGGCAAGTAAATATTTGTGTACTGATTAACCAACTACTGTAGCAAAAGCTTTAAAGACCTTAGACAGTTCTCAGGACACTTTCTAGTTTTTAATGAAGTCAATCATTTACCTGCATTTTTTTTTAATGTTCTTAAAGTTGTTTTATGGATGTGTATATGTAAGGCCAGGAACATCATTCAAACTATTGAGCAGTGATTAACTTAAGAGCAATCTTAGTGAAAACAGTCTATCATTCAGCTCCCTAAAGTCAACTAGTATTTTAAAACTATAATTTTCCTATGACTTAGCTCTTTCCCTCACCTGCCTGCCCTCTTTGTACTTTCGTCATCTCTGGTGTTTGGAAGTAGTTTTTCATTGCCAAGATCGTTCTATATATTCTTAAGCCTAATCTGTTTATTTCCTCAACTCAATACAAAACTGCCCCACTTCCAGTAACGCTTCTCTCTGAACCCTCTGTAACTGAGCATGCTCCTTCTCTCACATACTGTTGCTTCAGATGCAGGAAAAAAGGACTTGGATTTTCCTACTTTCCAACTGCTATTTCCAGTCTAAGAACACTTCGTTATATATCGCTTTCATTTTTGAAGTTTCTGCTATCTCATTTAGAGCAGTACTCCTCAAAGTGTGATCCAGGGACAAGTACTACTCCAAAACTGTCTGTTACTGACATGAAGCTAGTACGAGAATTCAAAGTCAGCTATTAAACATTTTATGGTAATCTGACAAAGAAATTTTATGGCTGTTAAAGCCAATAGTTTAAAAACTATTATGTTTGAATTTTGCATATTTTTTAAATTTCACATTTTACAATTCATTTTTATCATATTTACAAAGGTAGTAACATATAATAAAACTTTTAAAAAGCTTTGAAAAAAACTTTAAAAAAATGGTCCTTCACCACAGCTAGTTTGAGAAGCACTGATTTGGATTTAAATGATTAGTTTCTCATCTGTGACACTGTGAACTACTTACCACCAAGGTTACTTTCCCATATTTTAATGGAAAATTTTCTGGGCCAGGTGTGGTGGCTCATGCCTGTAATCTCAGTACTTTGAGAGGCCGAGGCAGATGGATCGCCCAAGGGCAGGAGTTCGAGACCAGTCTGACCAACATGGTGAAACCCCGTCTCTACTAAAAGTACAAAAAAATAGCTGGGCATGGTGGTGGGCACCTGTAATCTCAGCTACTTGGGAGGATGGGCAGGAGAATTGATTGAGCCTGGGGAGTGGAGGTTGCAGAGAGC
Organism: Theropithecus gelada; assembly: GCF_003255815.1. Taxonomy (NCBI): domain Eukaryota; kingdom Metazoa; phylum Chordata; class Mammalia; order Primates; family Cercopithecidae; genus Theropithecus; species Theropithecus gelada. Next base: position 38,376,032 of record NC_037675.1, on the reverse strand, counting down.
AGAGATTGCATCATTGCACTACAGCCTGGGCAACAAGAGCGAAACTCTGCCTCAAAAAAAAAAAAAAAAAAAATTCTGCAAAAATTTTAGACAAAAGCAATGGTCACCCAAACAACACTCTAAACTCACATTTAACCCTTTTTTTTTTCTAATGAAATTTACCTTCAAACAATGTTCACGACCAGTACTGTATGTTGCTCTTAGGTCTCTTCACTCCTTAATTCAAAATTCTTGCTCTTAGATTACAACCTTCTATTCTTCTGCCTTCTAATTAAAAATACTCTAAGAAGAGCAAAATAATAGTTTCTTTTAAAAAGGATTATTTTTTGTCTATGCTAGACCATCTGGTTCACTATTTCAGTAACACTGTCCCAAGCACCTTCAAATTCCTTACACTAGAAACCTTGTCAACTTCAACCCAGGATAAACACATTATAATAGAAAACAAATATATATTTTCTCCACTTTCACCGTCAGCTAAAGACTGCTTGAATTAGCCAGGCACGATGGCTCACACCTGTAATCCTGGCACTTTGGAAGGCTAAGGTGAGAGGGTCACTTAAGCCCAGTTCGAGACCAGCTTGGGCAACATAAGGAGACTCTGTCTCTACAAAAAATTTTAAAAGTAGCCGGGTGTGGTGGCATGCACCTATAGTCCCAGCTACTTGGGAAGCTGAGGAAAGAGGATCCCTTGAGCCCAGGAGGTTGAGGCTGCAGTGGGCCACGATTGTGCCACTGCACTCAAGCCTGGGCAACAGAGCAAGAACCTGTCTCCAAAAAAAAAAAAAAAAGACTTTGAATTTTATTATTTCCAGCCTCATGTGGGATACTGCATGCTAATCCATTTCATTTTCTTACCTGGATTTCTTCCAGACACTGCACAGTTTTACTGACCTCAAGACCCTAAATCCAACCTTCTATCTCCTAGGCTCAACAAATAAAGTATATCAAATAAGAAATAAGGGATTAAGCATAAACTTCTCTGACTTCATCTCTCTTCACTTCTAAATACAGCTATGTATTTATTTGTTATTAATCTTGTCTGAGTTCATTTCTCTCTGCCTCCTCTAAGTCTTTTCCAAATCAAGAATTGTCTCTAGCTACACTCACAGTTTTCTTTTCATTTTCTGCTCTTCCTTAGAATTGGTCCTTTATATCAATTACCAAGATTATCTTAAAGATAATTTACATTTCAAGATAAAGCATTCACATGTGAACACTGAGTATTTGTGTTTCACGTGAGTGCTCACCAAAGGGTGACCATAGCAGATGAGGGCTTTAATAATAATCAGGTTGACAGGATGATCCATTTTGTGGATATCAGTCCGCCTATTTCCCCAGACATTCCTATCACTCCTCAATGAGCTCATGAACACAGTAAATATGATGGCAGGCATGGAAGTTCTGCAGAGGCTCGGCAACATGGATTTCCACTCACCAATGTTGACCTGGCTATAGCCACTGCTGCCAGTAGAGACCAGCACTGAGCTCCCAAAATGGCACCATTCCCTAGGCAATCTACAAGGGGAATAATGGCAGGGTGATTACACTGGACCCTTTCCATTACAGAAAGGATTGTGCTGTCTTCTTATTGGAATAGACACTTCCTCTGGATATGGATCTGCCTTCCCTACACACAATGCTTCTGCAAAAAAAAAAAAAAAAAAACAAAAAAAAAAAACTGTGAACTTACAGAATGCCTTCATCTACCACCATGGCATCCCACAGAGTATTGCTTCTGATTCAAGAACTCACTTCACAGTGAAGCACAGATAAGCAGTGAGCCTGTGCTCAAGGAATTCATTAGTCTTACCATGTCCCTAATCATCCTGAAGCAGCTAGCTTGACAGAATGGCAACATGGTCTTTTGGAGACTTGGTTACAGTGCCAGCTAGGTGGCAGTCCCTTGTGGGGCTGGGTAAATTTCTCTAAAATAACATATGTACTCTGTATCAGAGTCTATTATACAATGCTTTTTTACCCATAGCCAGGATTCATGGGTTCAATAATTAAGGGATAAAAACAGGAATGACTCCATTCACTTTTACCCCTAGTGATCCACTAGCAAAATATTTGCTTCCTATCTCTGCAAACTAAGATGCTGTTAATTCAAGCATCTTAGTTCCAAATGGGGAAAAGCTTTTGCAGGAGGACATAACATGGATACCACTTGTCTGGAAGTTGAAATTACCACCTGGAATTCCTCATGCCTTTGAATCAACAGGTGAGGAGGGAGGCTGCTGCACTGGCTGGGATCACAGATCCTCACTACCAAGAGGAAACTGGGTTGCCACTATCCAAAAGGGGTAAGGAGGAATATATGTTGAATACAGAAGATCCCCTAGGGCATTCCTTATATTCATGTCATGTATCTGTTCATATCTAGTGAAAATATCCTTTAAAAATGAGAGTAAAATGAAGACATTCATATAAATGAGAACTGAATTCAACAACAGCAGATATATACAGTATTAGAAAAAGCAGAAAGAATAAGAAGGCGAAAAGGAGAAGGAAGAAGAAGAAAAAGGGAAGAAGAGGTAGAGGAGGAGATAAAGGAAAAAAGCAAGGAAGGAAAGAAAGAAAAGGAGAGAGAAAGGGAGGGAGGAAGAAGGAAAGAAAAGAAAATGCTAAAAGATAGTTACTTAAGTTAAGAAAAAACAAAATTGAAATTCCCACATAAAGAAAGAAAGTTAATTTAAAATAAATGTGTAGATAAAAGAGTATATTTTTGCTTCTCATAATTTCTTTGAAGGATTTTTTTTATTTGAAGTAAAATGAATACAAAATATATGTCAACATATTAAAAAGACGAGGGCAAATGGAATTTTGCTGTTTAAAGATTATTACAATTTAAACCATGTAGTGCATTTTTAATGTGAAGCAGACTGTGATAAGTGAAATAAATGGAGATATATACCACGTATTGAAAAACTAAAAATTATTAAGATGTCAGTCTCCCTCTGTTCCAATAATCTATAGACTCAATACAATGAAAATCATAACTCTACCAAGTGTTTTGTAGAAATTAAAAATCTGACTCTTATGATTATAGGAAAATGCAAAGAACCTAGAATAACCAAAAAAACCTTACAAAAGAACAAGTTGGAGGACTTTCAACGGTTGTCTTAGAAATTTACAGTAATTAATGCAGTGTGACATTAGCATAAAGATAGACAAATAGATCATTAGAAAAGAATAGTACATCCATAAACAGACATACACTTACATGGTCAATTAATTTTTTTCAATGGCATGAAAGCCACTTAATGGGGGAAAATCATCTCTCAATAAATAATGCTGAAACAACTGGATATTCACCTGTTTAAAAAAATGAACTTCAATCTTTATCTTACCATACATAATAATTAACTCAAAATAAATCACAGACTAAAAGTGAAAACTAAAACATTAAAGCCTGTAGAGGAAAACAAGCTGTCATCTTTGCAATCTTGAAATGAGGAAAGATTCCTTAAACAAGACAATTAAAATATTGATAAATTAGATGTCATCAAAATTTAAAACTTCCTCCCATCAAAATATGGTATTAACAAAATAAATAAGCACGCAAAAACTGGGAGAAAATATTTTAACACATGTATCTGACAACAGACTTCATCCAGAATCAATCAGAACCACACCCAGAAACACAAATCAATAATAAAAAGTCAAATCACCCAAAATAAAAATGAGCAAAAGACATGAACAGATGTTTCAATAAAGAAAATACATGAATGGCCAATAAGTATCTGAAAAAGTTCACAACAGCATTAGTCACTGGGAGGTGCAAATTAAAATCACAATGATATACCAATATATGCCTACTAAAATATCTACAATTTAAGACACTGACAATAACAAGTGTTGATTAGTATGTAGAGCAACCAGAACTTCAGTAAATTGCTGCTGATAATGTAAAATAATAGTCACTTCCAAATAAAGTGTGCTGATTTATTTTAAAAATAAATACATCCCTATCTTATAATACAGCAATTCCACTCTTAGGTGTTTAACCAAGAAAATAAAAATGTATGTCCACAAAAAGACCTACACAAGAATTCTTGTGGCAGTCTTAATCATAATAGATAAAAACTGGACAAATCCAAATGTCCACCAACAGGAGAATGAACAACAAATGTAATATTAAACAATGAAGTATTGCTTATCAATAAAAAGAACAAAATTACTGATTGGAAAATATCACAAATACCTTGCTGATATTATACAATACCAGTTACATAGAATTCTAGAAGAAGCAAAACAAATCTGTAATTTAAAAAAAAACAGAAAAGTTGTTTGGGTGGGGCAGAAATGATTGATAGAGAAGAAATATAAATGAGGGAACTTTCTATGGCTATGGAAATGTGTATACCTTTATAAGGATGTGGTTACATGCGTGTATAAATTTGTCAAAACTCATCAAATTGCCAGTTTAATATTTATGTATTTCATTTGTACATGTAAATTTTATCTGAAATCAAAATTGTGAGAAAATAAAAAGTTAACATTAACAGTGAAAAACTCTGAATTTTCAATGACTGTTAAAACAAAAATAACGAAAGGACTCATAAAAATCTCTAATACACTTAACTACTTTAAATTTTATATGGAACCAAAAAAGAGCCCGTATAGCCAAGACAATCCTAAGCAAAGAGAACAAAGCTGGAGGCATCACGCTACCTGACTTCAAACTATACTACAAGGCTACAGAACCAAAACAGCATGGTACTGGTACCAAAACAGATACATAAAAAAATGGAACAGAACACAGGCTTCAGAAATAACACCACACATCTACAACCATCTGATCTTTGACAAACCTGACAAAAACAAGCAATGGGGAAAGGATTCCCTATTTAATAAACAGTGTTGGGGAAACTAGCTAGCCACATGCAGAAAACTGAAACTGGATCCCTTCCTTACACCTTATACAAAAATTAACTCAAGATGGATTAAAGATTTAAATATAAGACCTAAAATCATAAAAATTCAAGAAGAAAACCTAGGCAATACCATTCAGGACATAGGCATGGGCAAAGACTTCATGACTAAAATACCAAAAGCAATGGCAACAAGAGCCAAAATTGAGAAATGGCATCTAATTAAACTAAAGAGTTTCTGCACAGCAAAAGAAACTATGATCACAATGAATAGGCAACCTACAGAATGGGAGAAAATTCTTGCAATCTATCCATCTGACAAAGGTCTAATATTCAGAATCTACAAGGAACTTAAACACATTTACAAGAAAAAACAAACCCATCAAAAAGTGGGCAAAAGATATGAACACTTTTCAAAAGAAGACATTTATGCAGCCAAGAAACATATGAAAAAAGCTCATTATCACTGGTCATTAGAGAAATGCAAATCAAAACCACAGTCAGATACCACCTCATTCCAGTTAGAATGGCAATCATTAAGTCATAAACCAACAGATGCTGGAGAGGATGTGGAGAAATAAAACACTTTTACACTGTTGGTGGGAGTGTAAATTAGTTCAACCATTGTGGAAGACTGTGTGGCAATTCCTCAAGGATCTAGAACAAGAAATACCATTTGACCCAGCCATCCCATTACTGGATATATACCCAAAGGATTATAAATCATTCTACTATAAAGACACATGTACACATATGTTTATTGCAGCACTGTTTACAATAGCAAAGACTTGGAACCAACCCAAATACCCATCAATGTTAGACTGGATAAAGAAAATGTGCCACATATACACCATGGAATACTATGCAGCCATGAAAAAGGGATGTGTTCATGTCCTTTGCAGGGACATGGATGGAGCTGAAAACCATCATCCTTAGCAAACTACCACAGGAACAGAAAACCAAACACTGCATGTTCTCACTCATAAGTGAGAGTTGAACAATGAGAACACATGAACACAGGGAGGGGAACATCATATAATGGGGCCTGTGTGTGTTGGGGGGACGTTGGGGGCAAGGGGAGGGATAGCATTAGGAGAAATACCTAATGTAGATGACAGGCTGATGGGTGCAACAAACCACCATGGCACATGTATACCTATGTAACAAACCTGCAGGTTCTGCACATGTATCCCAGAACTTAAAGTATAATAAAAATAAAATAAATAAAACAAAAGAGAAGTGCAATCGAATGAATGAATTGTCATGTTCAAAATCTCTTAATCAATAAAATGCAGCATTTAGTCACCACATGAAAAAAAAGAGGTTGATAAGAGGCATGTGGAAAAATACTAATTTGAGTCAATTTTATAGCTAAGTTGTCTGCAATTAATTCCCCATACTAAATTCTTGGTAATTAAATGTATTTTTACAAAATGACCTATTTCATTTTCCCTATAGTTCAGTTGTTATAGTAAATGATAGTTAAAAGTTTGCAAGTTCTCCAAAAATAAATGAATAAATGAGTAAATATTTTTAAAAAAAAGAAAATCTAGGTCTACTTCACACAATGAAAATATTTTTTAAAAAAATCAATCCTCCTAAGCAGAGTACAAGTTTTAAAAAAAGATACATTTCTTATCTATATAAGAACAGAATAAAACAAATAAATGTGGTCATCTTAGATAGACTGTGATGTCGAATATGACTTTTTCAAAAAGATAAAACTAAGGAGTCATATAAAAATATCAGATCAGTGATTGCTGTTGAGAGGTGGGAACATGAATTGGTTGGATAGGGCATGAGGAAACTTTCTAGGTTAATACTGTAGTAATGTTCTGTATCTTGACTGTGGTGATGACTATATAGTTGTATGCACTTGTCAGACATAGAGAATGCGCACTTAGTTTTCTATATTTCAATGTGTATAACTTTTAAATAAAAACAAAATAACCACAAAAATACAGAATTCCATCTAATGATATACTATGCTGAAGAATATAGAAGCCAATGTATTGTTGCCTGCATTTACATGAATGCATCGGATGCCTAAGTAAATACCTAGATAATGTGATAAATCAAGTTTAGCAAAATATAATAATAGATTCCAGGTGGTATGTATACAAACGTCCATTGTAAAATTCATACAAATTTTCCATATGTTTAAAATTTTTCATAATAAGATGTTAGGGTCAAGGTTGAAAGTAAAGGATGGAAAAGGATATAACATTCAGATATATAAGTAGACGTTAAGGCAAAAAGTATTATCAGAAATGAAAGTGGGCATTTCATAATGATAAAACAGTCTATTCGATAGGAAGATAGAGTAATCGTAAAGACCTTAGTACAAAATAAAATGGCTTCAAAATAAATAAAATGAAAATTGACAGAATTAAAAGGAGAAAAATTAATCGTAATCACTGAATACTTTAAACACCTCTCTTGATAACCAACATAACAGATGCACAATAAATCTACGCACAACAACTGGACAACATGATTAACCTATTTGGTCTAAATGACATATGGAAACAATACTACACTCAGTAACTACAGAATATACAAACTTCATGAATTGCCTAAGAAACAGGACCTATTTGGGGTCACAGGGCAAGTATCAACAAATTTCTAAGGATTGAAATAGTATAGCTTATATTTTCTCACCACCAGAGAATTAAATTCCAGCTCAGTGACAGAAAGATAGCCTCAGAATTTCCTAATGTTTTAATATAAAGCAACATATTTTTAAGTAATTCATGGGTCAAAGAAGAAAACAAAAGTAGAAACTAAAAAATATTTCAACATATATAATAATTAGACACATATAACGAGAAATGGCATATCAAAAATTTATGGAATGCGAAGCCGTATATAAAGAAAAAAGTAATCATTTTCATGAAAAGATCAACCATTTGGAAGACTCAATATTGCTAAGATGCCAGTCTTGCTTTAACTATTCTTCAGAGGCCATGCAATCCCCACTAAATACTACCAGCTTGAAGAACAACAAGCTGAATGAAGAACTGAGAAAAGCTACAGAAATACTGAAGAACATTGACAGTTGGATCCTTACACTACCACAAATTAAGACTTACTACAATGCTACAGAAATTAAGATCCTGGATCATTATTGCAGGGATAAAAACCTACAACAATGGAATAGAACAGAGTCCAGAAACAGATCCACACAATAACCTAAGTTATTACACAAGCTCTACTGCAATTGATTGCTGGGAGGATGGGGAGACACAACTCATTAGTTGCACAATGCTGAGACAAGTCGACTAGACATCTATATGAAGAAAATAACCGACTTTGACAATTTAAAAAGTATTTTGAAACTGATCAAGACCTAAATGTGAAAGCTAAGATAATCAAGCTTCTAGAAGAAAGCACAGTAGAACATGTTCAAATGGGAATGGCAAGGGTTTCTGAAACAGGACACAAAATGCATTAACCATAAGGAGAAAAAAATGATAAATTAGACTTAATTAAAATTAAGAATTTTTTCCATCAAAAGACAGCATTAAGAGAATAAAAATGCAAGCCACAGCCTGTACAAATATATATAAATTACATAAATTAATAAGAAAAACAACCAAATTTAATAATGGACAATAGCCCTGAAGAGACATTTCACAAAAGAAGATATCAAAATGGCCAAAAAACATATAAAAAGCTACTAACATCATTAGTCATTAGGGAAACACAAAATACAAAATAAATCCACAATGAAATATGACTATACACCATCAGAATGACTGACATAAAATGAGTAATGATACCAAGTATTAACTCTCACAACTGGAGCAACTCACTTACATTGCTGCTGTAAACTGGCACAACTTTGGAAAAACATTTGGCATTACCTAAGAAAGCTAAACCTATGACTCCACTATTCTTTTCTTTTGTATGTGCCTGTACATGTATCAAAAGAAATAAACTTTTAGGTCCACCAAAAGATATGTTCAAGAATCTCTGTAATACTTCATTCATAATAAGTTAAAAATGAAAACAATCTAAATTTCTGTCATCTGTTTAATACACAAATAAATCATGGCATATTCACACAATGGAACATCACATCACAATGAAAAAGACACATTATTAATAATTATTAACAATACAGATCAACATACAGTCATAACATTGGGTGACAGAAATTAGACACAAGAAGTATATAACATATGATTCCTTTTATATGAAGTTTTAAAACATACAAAATGACCCATGGAGACAGAAGTAAGAGGAGTGATTATCTTTGGTGAGAAATTCTGACTGGGAAGAGACAGGAAAGAGCCTCCTGGAGTACTAGCAGTGTTCCATACCTTGATCTGGATGCTGCTTACAAGGGAACACACATATATAAAAATTCATCAAATCCTTCACTTGAGATTACTTCACTTCAAGTTATACCTTAATTTACAAAAATACAAGCTTCCATAGCTTTCATATCTATTCCTCTCCTTATTTTTCTTGTTTAGAATCTCTTCATCTCTTGCCTCAATTATAATAGGTTCCCATTATCATTGGTCTCCTCAGACTTATATTTATATCAAGGCACTTGATAAAGTCTTGCCCAGAAATCCTCCTCAGGAGTAGCACTTTCTGCATTATAAGAAAACTCAAAAACTGCAAGTTTCACATTGCCTAGAGAATTACGTCTACATTTCTTAGCATTTTACCCGCCTAAAGTCCCCAAATGAAATTTCAAATAACATTTCTAGGTATAACTTTTCTAAGAAAGCTATTCAGAAATATGTTTATTTTTAAACGTTTATATTCTTTGGTCCATCTTTTTCATTCCTAGGAATTTTCCTTGAGGAAAAAAACATGGATGTACATAAAAATTTAGTTACAAAAATGTTACCATTCTCAAAACTCTCAATGGCAGGTGAGTTAAACAAATCTTAACACGTCCACATTATCAAAGCATGAGGCCGGGTGCAGTGACTCATGCCTGTAATCTCAGCACTTTGGAAGGCAGAAGCAGGTAGATCGCTTGAGCCCAGGAGCTCAAGACCAGCCTGGGCAACATGGTGAAACCCCATTTCTACAAAAAATACAAAAAAAAAAAATTAGTCTGGCATCGTAGTGTGTGCATGTTGCCCCAGCTCCTTAGAGGCTGAGGTTAGAGGATCACCTGAGCCTGGGACGTCAAGGCTGCAGTGAGCTGAACCAGAGCCATGATCACACCACTGTATTCCAGCCTGGGTAACAGAGTGAGACTCTGTCTTAAATAAATAAATAAATAAATAAATTGAAGTAAAATTATGAGAATATCTAACAAAATGTCAAATTAATGTGAAAAATCAGGCTACAAAGTAGTATATACAATATAATATGCATTGAAAAAAGACAATCTACATATAACTTTCTAGGAAGTGAGTCTGGGGGCAATTTTTTTCCTTCTTTTTGCTTATCTGTACTTTCCAAAGTTACATATACTTTCAAAAAGTTGTAAAAATTTCACAATAAGAAAAAAGTAATTACAATAGATGAACCATCAACAATATATTTTAGCAAGATTGACTGAAAAACATGCATAAGCAAATAATTGTATGATAGACAGGAAAGCAAATTAACAAACTGACAAGGGAAAAAAATTAATGAAAATCTTACAGTCACTATAATTAAGAATACCAAATATGTTTCCTACTTTTCCTGAAGAAATGAAATTCTACATGTTATGCTTTATTTTCCTTTTGAGTATAATCTTTTTGTCAAATTTCTAATATTTTAAATTTATTATTTTGTATCTATTATATGCTAAACACTATGCTAATTATAAGAAGCACAAAGTGAAGGCAACACTAAAAAAGGAGAGATTAAGACACTAGGATATTTGATTATTTCCTCTGCTAAAGTGAAAAGATAACCTTGAAGGTTACATCATTGGCCAGGATTCTAGGTATGCTCATCAAGTGGGTTTGTTAGCTTATGCTGCACTCCCTAATCTCAATCTGCTTTATCACAGTGACTGCTGGTCATGCAGATGCCAAGTGAGAAATTCATAACCAGGCCAGGAAAGTTCTAGCACCCATTTCTGAATCTTGAAATATGTGTCATTATACTATCTTCTCAGACCTTAATTTCTATACTTGTTACAATAAGGAGGAAATTCTTTGCAAGTTTTAAATTATTCATACTTTTCCTTAGATATGCTTCTTCTCTTTAACCACTTCTGAATCTGGCTTACAGACTGTGTGATAAAGTATGTATCATTTAGGGTTTTTTCCTATACATCCATATAAAAATTACACAGAAAAATATCTGGAAATCACTAACCCTAATAATTGAAATACATTCAAAATCTTTATTTCTAGTGCCTTTTTCTCTTGACTGCAAATCACTATAGCACAATTACTTGACAAACCAAGAATTCCAACACATGGATTTACCAGTTTTTTACTATCCGGGACCTTGCCTTCTGTGATACCACTCTCTCCTCAGTTTCTTTCTACGTGCCTCATCACTCCTCTTCCTCTTTACATAAGGGAGAGTCCATGGTGAGGGAGAGTCTGGGGTTCATTGCTGTAATAACTCTGGTCCCTCACCCATTAAAATCTCAATCTTAGTTAAAATCAAGTATCTACTACACCACACTCAAGATGCTAAAAGAAATCACACAACTTCCCTGACACGCTTTTAAAAATTTAACTACCCTAATTCTTATGTATTCAGCTCTGTCTGGCAATCTTACATTTCTCTAGTTATGTTCATTTACATACAAACAATGACAACGATTCCAAACTGTCTCTACATTATAAATCTTCAGCACCATCCACTAATCCACTGAAAATCTAAATTAATCTAACATTTTAATAGAGAGGGACACTGCACCCCCAACTTTCCTTTACTAAATTTATCAACTTGCCAGCATCTCTATCTATCCAAGCTCTTTGCATACATCTGTTAGAATGAAAGTGGTTTCCCTGTTCCTAACAAAAGCCAATTCTTACACTTATGTTCTAGAACCTATTTCCTATCAATTTACTCATTTACTCCAGGACTTGGTTCTTTTTATTTATATATATATTTATTTATTTTTATTTATTTATTTTTTGAGATGGAGTCTTGCTCTGTCTCCCAGGCTGGAGTGCAATGGCACAATCTCGGCTCACTGCAACCTCCACCACCCGGGTTCAAGCGATTCTCCTGCCTCAGCCTCCCAAGTAGCTAGGATTACAGGCGCCTGCCACCGCGCCCAGCTAATTTTTGTATTTTTCAGTAGAGACAAGGTTTCACCATGTTGGCCAGGCTGGCCTCAAACTCCTGAACTCAGGTCATCCACCCTGTTAATAATTGCACAGGCTGCAATTATCTTGTTTATCCCTGAAAACATCACTTTTTTCTTGGTTCATTTTTATCACTACAACAACCACATGTGCTAGAGTATCCCATTAAAAAAAGAAAGGAAAAAAACAAAAAAAAACAAAAAAAACTCCCAAGATACCATAAGCCCTCTCTCCATCAAATGCCAATTTTTCCATCTACATTACAAGAGGGGGGAAAAAAAGTTGTATTCACTATCTGCATTTCCTCTATTTGCATTCTCCCCTCAAACACTCCAAGGTGGCCTCTGTCCTGGACAGAACTCCTGTCAAAGCCCTCAACATCATCCACGTGATCAAATCTATCTTCACTTTGCTTGAACCCACACCATTCAAGGGAACTGACTATGCTCATCTTTTAGAAACAATTTCTGGCTAGGCACAGTGGCTCACGCCTGTAATCCCAGCAGTTTGGGAGGCCAAGGCAGGTGGATCACCTGAGGTCAGGAGTTCAAGACTAGCCTGGCCAACATGGTGAGACCTCGTCTCTACTAAAGGTACAAAAAAATAATTAGCCAGGCATGGTGGTGCACGCCTGTAATCCCAGCTACTCGAGAGGCTGAGACAAGAGAATTGCTTGAACCCAGGAGGTGGAGGTTGCAGTGAGTTCATATTGCGCCACTGCATGCTAGCTTGGGCAACAGAGCAAGATTCGGTCTCAAAAAAATAATAATAATAAATAAATAGAAACAATTTCCCCTCTTGCCTTCCCTGACACCACACTCATTTCAGTGTCCGTCCACCTCATTCAACATTCTTTTCCAATCTTCTCTCCTGGCTCCTCCTCTTTTGCCCAACTGCTAAATGTTGACATACCACACAACTTGGTCTTGGCCCCTCTTCTCTTTGGTGAGCTTTCCCTAACTTCATCTAGTCCCACAGTTTTACTTATCCATATCCCAATGGCTTCAATAACCAAGTAACTGCTCAAAATTCCCCCTGAATTTTTAAGAATAATTTCAAATATACCATATCCAAAAGAGAAGGTAATACCCCTCTCAAAATATGTTGATCTCACCCCAAAGAAACTTCCCCATCACAACAGATGGAGCCAACACAGTGTTCAAGTCCAAATACAGAAGTCAGCCTTAATTCTTTCTGCTCCTTTATGTCCAAATCCAATTTGTCTTCGAGGCCTACTTATTGTACTTTTAAAATATTTCCCAAATCTGTCTACTTTCTTGATTGACACTTGTTCCTCTGAACCACCATCAGTTTCATCTTTTGCTTAGACTATTTCAACAGCTTTTGTCTTTCAGTCCCTTCTGCATTTAGATGCAATATCTGCTTCTGACGATTATCTGAAGACCATATGAACTTGTCTGCTGCCTATGTCTTCTGCCTTATTACTTGTAACTATCTTCCTTGCTCACTGTACCTCAATCAAATGGAAGCTTGGCATATTTGCATTGATTCCTTAAACATCTAAGTTTGTTCACTCTCTCAGGGCACTGTTGATCTCTTCTTTTCTGGTGGAATGCTCTTTCCATAGCTCTCTGCACAGCTGGATACTTCTCTTCCTCAAGTCTTCAAGTCTTAGAGCAACAATTCATCTTGAAAACTAGGCCTGCCTTGATCACCCTATTTAAAGTGACAATCCCACCCGCAGCTGCCGTCACCATACATTTACCTATTTTCATCACACCACTGAAAGGACTTTATTTGTTTGTTCACTATCTACATCTGCATGTGAAAATGTAAGTTCCATAAGAGTAGGAACATTTTATATCTGGATTATTGCTGAGTTCCCAACACACAGCACATAACAGGTACTCAATAAAATGTGAATGAATGAATAATATTTCACTAAATTCTTTTAGTTTCATGTATCTTGAAATATCTAAAATAGCTAAGTTCAATAATTCCACAAACATAATAAGTAACTTCACATCCAAGGGACTGTAATTGACACAAATAAATAAACAGTTTCTATCTTCATGCAAGTGCATGCTAGTAGGAAAGCTAGGCATAAAATCAATTAACTGTAATACAGTGTGATAAGGCCTGTAACAGGATACAAGGTAAAATATGGGCACAAATGACATAGCTATCAATATTGATTCATGTGAGTGATCTTTACAGAAGAGATGATATTTAAAATGTCTTTGAAGTATAATGCAGACAAGTGAGCAACAAGTAGAGAGGAAGTATGTTCTAGTAAGAGGGAAAAACAGGCTTAAAGGCAGAAAGAGTCAAAAGGAATAGACTAATGCACTTTCCATGCATTCTTCAGCAGTTTCCTAGAATTTTCTTCATTGCATCACTAGATTGGATTCATGTCTTCTTCTTCATATCTTCTTGTTACTTAGTTTACTCCTTCAGCTTGGTGCTTGGTATAGGTTTGTAGCCTATATTGATAAAGGAATCTGAATACTGAAATGTTTAGCTGAATTTCTTTAATTACCCCTTGATTCTTCCATGGGTTTTCTATCAATGTTGAACATGAAGGATCTCTGGATCTGTACTTTTCATTATAATATTTGTTAAAAAAAAAAGAGCCACTAAATTATCACAAAAGGTGTGCTCATTATATTTCATCTAAAGGAGCAATATAAATATCTTAGAAATATTTTCGACAATAAAAACAGGAAATAAGAGTATAGAAATTAATAATAAATTTAGATATATGGAATGACTCATTTCTAGAAAATAGTGATGAGTGCAGATTCTCCGTATGGTGTCCAGAAAACAGAAATGTATGATCACTGATTTGGCCTTGACAGACAGGCAAGAAGAAACTAACATCTAGAAGACACAAAAGTAGAAGGAAACCCAAGGAAAGGTTGAAGGATACAAAGATGTTTAACCTGAAAAGCAGAAACAGTGCTAGTTTCTGCTTTGCCTTGCTGTGCTTTGCTCCTAAAAGTTTTTAGCATGTATGCACCTTTTCTTATAGTTTCTGAACTAATTATAATCAAGCCTGGCAATATAATCAAAGCTCCATTCTCATCAGTTGATGCCAATGAAATTCATCCAAGAGTCATAGCATATTTTCCATTACTCCTATAATAGATTGCAAACATGTACGTTCATATAGAATTTACCACTTTCTTCCTTTATCCCTGCTGTACTCTAAGTCTCTATGACAAGACTTTTGCCTTCTGTTTTGAGTGGTCCACTTGGTTAAAGTCTATAAAGTCCATATAGTTACCCCCATTCTTTTTTTTTTTTTTTTTTTTTTTTGAGACAGAGTCTCGCTCTGTCCCCCAGGCTAGAGTGCAGTGGCCGGATCTTAGCTCACTGCAAGCTCTGCCTCCCGGGTTTAGGCCATTCTCCTGCCTCAGCCTCCCGAGTAGCTGGGACTACAGGTGCCCGCCACCTCGCCCGGCTAGTTTTTTGTATTTTTTAGTAGAGACGGGGTTTCACCACGTTAGCCAGGGTGGTCTCGATCTCCTGACCTTGTGATCCGCCCGTCTCGGCCTCCCAAAGTGCTGGGATTACAGGCTTGAGCCACCGCGCCCGGCCTAGTTACCCCCATTCTCATACCTGACTTATTCAGGTCCCAGGGGTTGGGCCCCTCACTTAGGTATCAGCAAGGGTCCAATCAATGAAGAGCTCTACAATATTATCTTACTAACTATAAATACCAATAAGACCCAAAGCCTCCAGGTGCCAGGCCTTGCCCATTTATGTATACCCTTATAAGGAAAACATACCCTAGAGCTAGCCTAATTTTGCCAGAATATCTAGGAATAATTACTTTAATTACTGTATCTCCCAATAAAGTCAGCCCTCAAAGCTAATAAAGCACCAATCCTGGCTAGTTCAATAATTTTCTGTTGCTTACTGATGTGTGACCTGGGTCCAATTGTGCTTCTAGGCCTAGCCCTCATGACTTAAGACATTACTGATAAATATTTGAATATATTTGATGCAATATGATTTATTTATCAAATGTTCTGAGACCTATTCTAACACCAATGGCTAGATATTAACAGAAGATGGATATTTGACTAAATTAAAAATTAGTGACAGATCAGATCCTTGATTTAGTGAACAATTTAACTAGATGACTCCTAAGGTCCTATGAAATTTAAAATTCTATAATTCTATAAAAATCTTTGCAATTAAAATTCTAAATTTTTTGTTTGGATAGAATAATAATCTGAAAGATCCCGGAAAAGAATAGTGAAGAAACGGAATTTTACAGCTTTATCTTCTGATTCCAGATATTTCTACAATTTGAATAAAATAGGGAAGTGTGAACTGGCCAAAAAAATGATAAAGAAAGAATAGAGGACTGGTTGGTAATATAATTCCTCGATCAAACAATTGCTAATTATAATTTTTAAATTAATGTTATGAAAGACCTTAAGGCTTTTGGCTCTCAGTTTGAGATAGAAGAGAAATGAAAAAACAATTTGGGATAAATGAGAGTATAACAATTTATCTGAAAAAGGTAATATTTTTAACTAGGCCAGTTAAAGTAAATAAATGATTTTGACTTGATTTGAAAAATAAAGTAAGATATCAAGTGTATCAAAGTCAACAAATTATCACTGAATCAGAAATTTTTAATATCTATATGGAATGTGACTAAAGTTTTCCTAGCACTATACAGAAGACATAATTAGAAAATGTCTGATGCTAAATAATAGCTTTAAAATTAAGGCTGGGCACAGTGGCTCACAACTGTAATCCCAGCACTTTGGGAGGCTGAGGTGGGCGTATCATTTGAGGTCAGGAGTTCTAGACCACCTTGGCCAACATGATGAAACCCTGTCTCTACTAAAAAAGTACAAAAAATTAGTCAGGTGTGGTGGCGCCTGCTTGTAATACCAGCTACTTGTGAGGCTGAGGCAAGAAAATCGCTTGAACTCAGGAGGCAGAGGTTGCAGTGAGCCAAGATGGTGCCACTGCACTCTAGCCTTGATGACAGAGTGACAATCCATTCTCAAAGTAAGTAAAAAATTAATTTAATTAAATTAAATTAAGGCAAAATCCCTGTGGTATTCTTTCCCAAAACTCAAAATTTCACTTTAATCATGAGAAAAACAAACCCAAATTCAGAGATATTCTATAAAATATGTGAGAGGTACTCTTCAAAATTATTGAGGTTATGGAGAAAAAAAAAAAAAGGAAAGATGAATAGGCTGTCACCAACCAGAGGAGACTGGAAGA
Source organism: Theropithecus gelada (assembly GCF_003255815.1). Classification (NCBI taxonomy): domain Eukaryota; kingdom Metazoa; phylum Chordata; class Mammalia; order Primates; family Cercopithecidae; genus Theropithecus; species Theropithecus gelada. The sequence goes on along the minus strand of NC_037675.1, from coordinate 38,358,703 downwards.
ACGTGACAATTAAATGCAATATGCTACCCTGGATTGAATTATGAAACATAAGAAGGACACTAATGACAACTGGTGAATTCTGAATAACATCTAGAGTTGAATTGATACTAATGTACCAGTTGTTGGTTTCCTAACTTTCACGAACACATCACAATGATTTAAGATAATAAAATTAGGGAAAACCAAAACTGGATAATATATGGGAGCTGTCTATATTGTACTATTTTTGAAACTTTTCTGTAATCTAAAACTATTCCAACAAGTTTATTTTTAAAAAATCAAAGTTAAGAAAAGTTTCCATTCAGAAATATAAGACAATAATTCAAAAGTATAAGTATATAATGACTGTAACATAAAAATTAAAATGAGTATTTATTGAGCCATAAGGCTTGCAAATAAGCAAGTTAAAATAACTACACAACTCCTTTCTCATAAAATATAACCATAAATATAGTGCAGTGGTATTTATACATGACAACTTGTCAGCAAATATTACCAAATGTTAACTTCTTATTTATTTATCCTTTTATACCATGAAAGTCAGTGGAGGGAGAAAAGATAGGAAGAGGGAATGAGTGGCAGTGAATTTAATTATGCTCTATGTGCTTATTTTTAGTTAACGTACTTCCATGTCTAGACAGCATGGAATCATTTGTGGTGAACCAATGCTTCATTCAAGAACAAGAAAAGCCAGATTTAATACAAAAATCATCTGCCTAAAGGTATCAGAGGGCTGTTGCTGCAATAATGGCTTGAGTGTCTAAGATTCTAAAGAGGAATTAACTGGAGAGGAATCATTGGAGGATATGCAGTTATTTTTTCCCCCTGAAAGTGTCATATTCTAGGTATTGGGAAAACACTAAGAAATCAGGCTTTAACTAGGCAAAGAACTCCTGCTGGAAGACAGAGAAACCACCTAAGCTTTTGACAGCTATTCAGAGCTGAGGTGACAAAATGGAGATTTGAGACTTGTTTCTGAACCAAATCATTTGCCAAATTCCAAACTTCTACAGGCCTTTAAGTTAAAAAGCTAAGCCCCCAAACCTCTGAAAAAATAGTGGAGTTTTCCACAGTCTACCAGTGCTGAGGAAACAAACACACACTAGAATACAGGATCATCCAGTAGTCAGGCCCTTGTAAATACTCAGCTCTCAGTTTGGGAGGCCTCATCCAAAATAGAGGGGTAAACCACAACTAGGCCAAGACTTACCAAAACTTCCACTCAGCCTCCATGGGAGATGGTAAGGCATTTTGGATAGCAATGGAAATGAACTAATACGAAACACTTTACGAAGTAGGAGAGAAAAGGAAAAAGTGGTTAAGCGATCACCTTGTGAAGGCCAGAAAAGATGTGAACTAGTACGGAAATAGAGAGATTGTCTTTAAATAGAAGCATGTAGTTAGAAAAAAGTAAGGTAGAAAAGGCGGAGCACATGGGTGCAAATGCAGGCAGGCTGGTAGATGAAATGGCTGTGGGCATGCAGAAGTTATCTTTTTAACTGGGAGGAGAGGTTAGATAACTAAGGAGAAAGAAGAGATAAAACAGTCCTCTAGAGGAAGCGTGAATAGACAAGCAAAAAGCAAGAAGTTGCCAGGCAACACTAAGAACCTAACTGAATATATTAATAGTTGGTCATGGATTTAAGGTAAGTGCAGTCAGTAAATCTGTGTGATTTTTCTCCTGCCTTATAAAGCTGTGAAGATACAAAACAGATAGAAAGATTCATTTAACTAGGTTTTGATTTTGCTGGGTGAGTAGGACAAACGAAGAGGGCCAAGAGAAATGAGGTTACATTATATGCAAGTTGGCTAGATGTGTGTGTGTATTGGGGTGGGAGAGTAAGGACATAAGGGGTTTGAGGGATAGAAAAGAGTTAGTAAGATTGATAGAAGTAAGTTGAGGCCAGGCACAGTGGCTCATATCTATAATCCCAGCATTTTTGGAGGCCGAGGTGGGCAGATCACTTGAGGTCAGCAGTTCAAGACCAGCCTGGCCAGCATGGCAAAACCCTGTCTCTACACGAAATACCAAAAAATTAGCTGGGCGTCATGGCGCACACCTGTAGTCCCAGCTGCTCAGGAGGCTAAGACAGGAGAAGCACTTGAACCTGGGAGGCAGAGACTGCAGTGAGCCAAGATGACACCACTGCACTCCAGCCTGGGTGACAGAGCGAGACTCTGTCAAAAAAAAAAAACAAAAAAGCTGGAGTCAGAGTTCTAGCATGAGTGAGCTAGAAAGAGAGCAGAAAGTGGGAAGCTTGACATTGACACTCAGAATGACCAGGAACAGAGTATGACCACAGAGTAGATAGCAGATATAGTGCGCAGCACACAATGACTAAAGTAGAGAAATTTAGGAAATAAGAGGCTGCAATTTTTGAAAGGATTAACTACATAGGAATTTACATCACCAAGAATTATGACAGGAGTAGGATGAAGAAAGAGACATTGGAATAGACCCAAAAATCTTAACAAAACAAGGGAAGTGATATAGAAGTGCGTACATGACTACAACAATAATGTATACTGGGTGCTAGAGTCTGATGCATGAGTTTCAAAGCTGGAGGTGTTTAGGGAGTGAAAAAGGCATAGATCTGAAAACACTAACAAGGCCAGGTGTGGTGGCTCATGCCTGTAATCCCAATACTTTGGGAGGTCGAGGCAGGAGGATCACTTGAGGCCAGGAGTTCAAGAGCAGCCAGGGAAACAAGGTGATACCAAATCTACACACACACACACACACACACACACACACACACAAATAAATAAATAAATACATACATACATACATAAATACAATAACAAGAAACAAGCCTCCAAGTCTGGTGGTATAATTGATATGAGAGAGAGCACAGTCACTAGTTGAAAGGACTGCATTGGAAGCAGTGGCCTGAGGGAGGTAATCAGGTTTCAGGAAAAGCAGGAAAGTGTAAGTAGCATTCAGAAAAAAATACATGAATAATTTTGATCCATTAATCAAGATTTACTAAAAGGTACTGAATTAGGCATTGGGAATAAAACAGTAATACAGACATAGTCTTCAGAAAACTGCAACTTAAGTAAGAAGTCCCATATAAAAGTGATTAATTGAAAAAATATAACTAAATTTCTATAACAAGTTAGCCTGTTACAAAGCAAGTTTAATTTTATTAAGAAATGAGACTGCATTAAATTTTATTTAAAATGAGGTCTCATATTTTGAACAGTAGTAAAATAAAATACATAATTATTTTAATATAGCTAGTCATTATGGTATTAATTATGTGCTAAAAACTAACGTGAATTAAGAATATCTGGGCCACAGTCATTTTTTAATGGTTAAAAAAAGAGAGAGGAAAATGGTAAGTATATGCTTTTACAGATACATGCAGAGTTACCTTAGACAAGGCAGCATCCCGTTCTTCTATTAGTGCACTCATTTCTTCTGCAGTTATTCTCATTTTACATTCCTTGGTCTTGTAGATTCTATCCACAATTATAGCTCCATTCTTCTGAATAGCTATCCCTGTGTCTGCATTGTTTATTCTGTTCAGTAATTCCTGTAATGTCTACCAACACCATTATATGTTAGTCAGACATGAAGTTTTAATATATTTTATTTAATATAGGGTTTTAATTAATAGGCACATGTGAATTGTAAATTGACTGAGTGAAGTTATTGAATTTTCATATTGCAGCAAAGATGTACATTATTAGTGTGTCAATTCTTCTTTTTCCCACATCTTAGTTCTTGAAACCCACTCAATTGAACTTAAGCCTCTAAGATATAAGACTGACATCAAGAAATCTCCTCAGAGAATGGCTTACCATGTCATTTTCTTCAGGGTTAATATTTTCTAGCCTAGAAAAAAGGGACACAGAAAGCCTGATCAGTAGCATTTCCTTAGTGCAGCAAAATGAGTTCGCTTTTTAAATCTTTAGAACCTCAAGTAATTTCATTCGACTAGTCTTTAGAGTCAACCATGACACTGAACATATTAAAGTGCCACCTGCTTGACTCCATCTTTCAATAATGCTCCATATCTTCTGCACTGACTTCAGACTGTTAAGTTATTAATGTTTACTGCTATATATGACTACAAGGATCAATTGTTCATATGTGCTTAGATGAAGAAAGTTCCCCAGTGATAAAAGCACTCATTCTCATCATTATATTTATTCCTGGACTTTCCATTTTTATCAGAAACTGTATTTCCTCTCTTTTTTTGGACACCATCATAAGTAAAACAAGGCAAGTATTTTTATTACAAAGTTTAACTATGTTCCCTCAAAAGCAATAACAAATAATTACACTAAATTTGAAGTAAAAACCTCTTGCTGTTACCTAGTTGTTATTATAAAACAAACGTATAGGAATGCTGACCAAAATTGTACCAAGTTTTTAGATGACTAATGTTATTTTCTTCTTCATAATGTATGTAGAATTATTCAACATGAAGACAAAAAATACAAATGGGCTCCCCTCAGAAATGCATTTTGTCTTTTAGGAGTCATAGTGGCTACTGAAATGTTTATTGATGTTGAGAAATTGAAGAAATGCAGTAAAGGTAAAGAAAGCAGTTTTAAATTACATAGAAAATGTCTATAATATAATTTAGACAACCATTCCAAGTACGTAAACTAAAAGAACATTTGTAGTATGCATTAGTGAAAAGGTACAGATTCTAGAAAGGATCTCAATTATTTTAAAATTACATTTAAAAGTTTAGATATCCAAGTTTCTGTTTTCTCAAGTTTTCCTCTGTTTCTGTGTTCCTATGATTTAACATTTACCATAAAAGAGGATACTGGCCAAAGATAATAGAAGACACCTAATAAATATACCACAAAATGGTTCCAAACTTCACAACTGGATAAAATTGCTACACTCATGGAAAAGTAGTACTTTTAGAACTTAGTATTTTAATGGAAAAAAATATATACACAAATATTAAAGAGCTATTTCTAGACATATTTAAATAGTATAAGTTAACAGGAATGTATAGTAATTTTAAGTTATATATAATTCAATGTATCTGAAACTACTAACGTCCACTTAGGGTTGCATTTCAAGAAGGGCAACTACTTTCATCTTTTATCTTTTTTTGTTCAAAATAAATGAACAATTTTCAATGATGTTGCCTAACAAAAGTTTGTTCTATAAGAATTGTGAAGATAAATTGTGAAACTTCTTTTCATCTCAATTGAAACACCTAACAGAAAATTGTAAGATAATAAAATTCTTACATTTATTTATTATCATAGTGAAAATATTTGAAAAAAATGAGTGGCATTTAACCAGCAGTAATTGGTTGGCTAAATACAATTTTTAAGGAAGTTACATGTGGTGAGAAATATTTATCTTATATTATCTTTTATTGTCATTCTTTTTAGGTAAAATCAAAGTAACATCTAATTATGACAGCTACCCAATAAAATCCAATTAAAATGCTTACAAACTTCACAATTACCTTCTTAAACTTGATAATTTAAAATGTGAACAGATACATGACAATTAAACATTGAGACTGCTAGATTCCTCTGGAACCTTTGCAATAACAAAAGACATTTAGTTACCAAGGTTATAAATCTCTATTTTTAGTTTCAAAGAATTTTATATGACCAGGAAGGAAATAACAGTAAGTTACCTAGTCTGTGTATTCCAAATAATCAACATACACAAAAAAATGTATGGAAGTTCTATGTAATATTTATAGGTTGCCTTCAGGCATTGCAAAGTAAAGCATTACTTTAAGGAGAGGAAGATGAAGAGTTCAAATGTTTTAAATTAACAGCTTTCAATAAGAAAGGTTTAAGATCATTGTATTTAGTCTAATATTAAAATTCCCTACTAATTTAAATATTTTTTTTAAATCAGAATCAAAAGTTCTTATCAAGGGCTATTCCAGATGCCTGGTACATGAATTTAGTATTTAGACCTTAAATAATTTGTGTGATTGCTGCTAAAAGCACACAATATATACTGACTTGTCATTTTGCTGATAAATAAATTCAAATTATGTTTTTGGTAAGGCTACTGTACTAGGTCTGACACACAGGACGTAAGTGAGCTAAGTGAGTCACTTAGTATTTGGATCTCAACCTTGCTTTGTTATTATTCTTTATAATTGATGTAAGTATAGTGATAAATGGCCAGCAAAAGAAAAATATAACTTTAGTCAAAATGAAAAAATTATTACTTCGAGATTTGAAAATTTGCATAGATGCAAGTAACTTTCAACACAAACATGAGTCTGGAAAGAGAAAAAGTCAATACTTGTATTTCTCTACTTGTATTTCTTTAAAAGTTTCAGGAAATATCACAGATATCACAGATTTATCAAAGAAGATTATGTCATAATTTAGTCTCAACTAGATTATACAGAGTAGGGATCAGCCAAGTTTTTCTGCAAATGGCCAAATAGTAATTATTTTAGGCTTTACCATACGCTCTCTATCATAGCTATGAAATTCTGCCTCTGTAGTACAAAAGCAGCCATACATAATAAGTGATCAAGTATAGTTGTATCCCAATAAACCTTTATTTACAAAACAGGTGGCAGGCCGAATTTCAACATAAGTTCTTACTTTGCAAATCCTTGATATAGAGTGTTGGAAAATGAGACTAGATCTTTGATGTTAATGCACTGTAAGTGCCAATTTAAAATATTTGACATAATTTTCTAAGCTAGATCATTCAATATCTAAAGATTAAGAATCAACAAAAATAATTTTCAGAAAATGAAAATCAGGTCTACAATAAGTATATCTCATACTGTGTCACTTGAAACAACACAAAACTTAGACAACTTGTCTTTTCAGAAAAGAGGTGATTTGAAGCAGCTATACATGGCTTTAATTTTCTGTTTAAAAAGACTTTGGGGAAGGTACTAAGGTTTACTAGTGGTATGTACAACACATAACACTTTACTGATTTAAATAAAGACTTAAAATAATAGTTGGTGTTATATGAAATATATCTGATGAACTATAAATTATATCTCATTAATATGAGGTTTACAATTAGACAAAAGAATTTCAACCTTTTGTAAACTTTAAATTATGCCTGCAACAGTCTAACTTGACACAGTCATGATAATTAGTAAGAATTTTGCTGAAGTAAATGTCTATGGGCTCAAGTTTCAATTGATTTCCTATATCATGCAAATTCTGACTGACATCCTTGCACTCTAAGTGAAAAGATCCATGCGTGAAATGTCGCATTTCTTGATTTATCCCTAAATCAATCAATATCACCTTTTTCTTTTCTGAAACTATAGTCATTCACCTTGTTCAATCCTAAGATGCCAAACGTTGACCTCAAATGATAAACAAATTTCAAATTTTTCTGAAAATTATAATTTGTTTGTTTTTATTCTAATCAGAAAATTCTGATTTGTTTGCTTTTATTCTCTCTCATTTTCTACACACCACCACACTTAACATGTTTAAAAAGTATCAACAATAGCAAAGAGACTGAAAAAAAAGGTATCATGATCTGAAAAGCTGAAGTATACAAATGCAAACATGTATAAGAGTATGTATATTTAGGTAATTTTAACTTGAATTCTTTTTTATTTTTTTCCCTAGTTTTCGATAAAAGCCAAAAAGGAAACAGAAAAACATTAATGATCCAAGGGGTAAAGGAAAGCAGAGAGAGGCAGAATAAGACAAAGCAGACACTGTAACAGAGATACAACGTAGATCAGAAGTAGCAAAGCACATGAGAGAAAAAAGACAACAAAGAATCTGAAGATTATAGGAAGCAAGAAATTAGGAATTTTTTTTAAAAAGATGTGAACAATTTATATAATTTTATCATACACTAGATGCCCCCAAATATACCTTTCAGTCAAGCAAAACCAGTTATGTATTGGTCCTGTTATCAAGATGTAGTCTAAAACACACTCTTGACGGTTCAGAAACTATAGATTCAGCAGAAGAGAAAAGAACCTCACCAAACCATCTGATACTATGCTGACATAATATTCTTTGTTGCTGTTGTTTTTCTTGCTTGGTATGTGTGGCCTTCCCTGACTCTTCTCCCTCCCTGAACTCCTAGACTCTGATACAGAAGGAGTCCCTCTTATAAGCTGTTTCTAGAAACCAAAAATTTCTTCAAATTAACTGTTAATTAATTGTTTTAAGTATTTATATGATTACTTACTTACTTAAGTCAATTTGACCATAATGCTGTGTCCCCAGCAACTAGCACTGTACCTGACACAGTACAGTCAATAGTTACTGAATGAATTAATTAATTAAAAGAAAAGGCTGAAATTGAATGCATTCCTTTTCTCCCATTCCCATTCTTCCCTTAATACTAATGATCTAAAAGACAAAATGAAAAAGATTCTGTCTCAAGGAACACTAATTTCAATATACTTTAATAAAAACTGTTAACAAATATATGTATAAATTAAAGTAGATATGCAATGAAGGGTAAAAAATAGGAAAGAATGATAGGCTCAATTTAAATATTTTAGTTAAAGAGACAGAATAAACCAAATAAGAGATCAGTTTAATAGCAGTTCTGAGGAAGAAGCTTTGGCTTGGATATGTAGGAAGATGGTTGTAACACTGATCAGGATAAGGGATTAAGGAGGAGGATCAGGTTTTAAGAATGAATTAATAAGTTTCATTTTGGATATGCTAAGTTTGAGTTGCCTGTGTAAATCTGAGGTAGACATTCTGACAATGTGTAATTGACTGACTGTGAGTCTTTGGCCAAGTAGTCTAGCCCTCTAAGCTTTTCATCTATAAAACATGAATATACCTATTTCCAAAGAGTTGTGACATTTTATGAAAAACTGATTTGTTGTCTTTTGGAGGTCAATTTGATTTTTGAAAAGCATAAAAATCTTTTTAGAAGCAAATCTCATGAATAAAATCAGTGATTGATTTATATAACGAAATTTATTAACATAAATTGCATGTAAATATAGCATACCACTGTTTGGTACGTGATAAAATGAACATTATAGTACCTGCAAATCTCCAAAGAAGAGTTCTAAAGTTTTAATGACTATACTACTGAAATTTTGTTAAAAGGGTTTCTAGAATAGCCAAAACAATTCTATAATAAAAGAGCAAAGTTGAAAGACTCCACCTGATTTCAAGACTCACTATCAAGATTATGTGATATTGACAAAGGGATCAACATATAGGTTAATGGACCAGAACAGTAAATTCAGAAATTAACCCACAGATAAAGAGTCAACTTATTTTTGACAGAGATGCAAAGGAAATTTAATGTAGAAATGACAGACTTTTCAACAAATGGTGGTAGAATATAAGAATGTCCATAAGCAAAAGAAAAAAAAATTAATGTTATCAAAATTTAAGTGTTACCAAAATTTAAAACTTGTGTTCTGCCAAACACACTAAGAGACTCAGAAAAAACAAGACATTGACTAGAAGAAAATATTTGCAAGCCACATATCTGATAAAGGACTTATATCCAGAATATAAACAACTATTTTAAATAATAAGAAAAAAAAATCCAATTTGAAAAACTATCCAAATACCTGAACACTTTACCAAAGAAGATATGCAGATGGAAAATAAACATTTAAAAAGATGCTCAATATCATCTGTCATCAGGGAAATGCAAATAAAAATACTAAGATACTACTACACACCTGTTAGAATGGCTAACATCCACAATAAGAAACAAAACAAAACAAAAACAATAGTTTCAAATGCTTGGAAGGAGATACAGCAACAGGAACTCTGATTCGTTGCTAGTATAGCCACTCTGGAAAAGAATTTGGCAGTTTCTCGTAAAATTAACATGGATTTAACTTATGATTCAGCAGTATTGCTACTGGGTTTACTCAACTGATTTGAAAACGTATGTCCAGACAAAAACCTGTATATGAATACTTAGAGCAACTTTACTCATAATCACCAAAAATAGAAGTAACCAAGATATCCTTTATACAAAGGAATGAATCAAAAACTGTGATACTTCCATACAATGGAATACTATTCAACAAGAAAAAAAGAACATAATATAAATTAATGCATTAACATGAATGCATTTTGCTAAATGAAAGAAGCCAGTTTGAAAAGTCTACATATTGTATGATTCCATTAACATGACATTCTAAAAAAGGAAAGACTGTCAGGAGAAGAAAGCAGGTCAGTAGTTGCCACAGAGTTGGGAAGGGAGGAAGATTTGAGTAGAAGCAGCAGTGGGGATTTTAAAGTGGCAGAACTAATTTGGATACATGACACTACACATTTGTCAAAACCCACAGATATTTACAGTACATAGTGAACCTTAATGTATGCATACAAAGAAACCAACTAGGAGATCAAAGGACACTAGGATAGAATGCAGACTACGATAAATAACTCTAATTACATTAAAAAAAAAAATGGCCTAAACTCACTTAAAGAGGTGGGGCGGAGGAAGGAGCCAATTTAAGTAATTTTGGAAAATGGTGTCTTGAAACTATAAAACTAAACACTAAAAGAAGTATACATAGTACATTCTCATTGCTAAAGTTAATTCTCATGGAGGTATATGTTAATGACTCAGAAAGAGTTATAATGTATACTGGGTTTCAACAAATAAGTAAATAGATGGTGGTTACTGGGGGCCAGTTTTGTCACCACTGGGTGGAGTAATTTACAGATGAACAAAAGGGGAAGGCTATAATAAACAGTATGGTAATGGATTAGAATTAAGAACATCAGTGTGAACTTATGTTCAGCTTGATATAGATACAAATCGATAGGTGTATAAATAAGAGATATGTGTGTGTATACATCAGTTAGTGTATATATACACATGTGTGTGTGTGTGTGTGTATCCTACTCTGCGGAAATGGTCTAGAGGCAGTCATACTCCCACAACAAAGGGCACACCTCACACCCAGATCTTGGTTTCTAATACTATTTTCTAATAAAAGGATCTAGAGTTCCTTGGAGGAATGACTGAATCTACTGGAGGGGCACAGCTCTATACATCCTTACATAAGGTGACCCTGGAGCTTTCTGTCATGCCAAAAAGAAAATGTTCAAAAATCAGAAGAGACCAGATGTAGTGGCTCTTGCCTGTAATTCCAGAACTTTGGAAGGCTGAGGCAGAGTATCATTTGAGCCCAGGATCTTGAGACTAGCCTAGGCAATACAGTGAGACTCTGTTTCTAAAATAATTTCTAAAAATTAGCCAGGCATTAGCCAAGTGAGCGCCTGCAGTCCCAGTTACTGGGGAGGCTGAGGTGGGAGGATTGCTTGAGCCCAAGAGGTCAAGGCTGCAGTGAGCTGTAATCATGCCACTGTACTCCAGCCTGGACAACAAAGCAAGACCCTGTCTCAAAACAAAAACAAATAAATGACAGAAAGGAATGGGGACACGTCAAAGAAATATAGGAGCTAACCTGAAAGAGCTTCCAATCCACAAAGGTAGAACATTTCAAGCAACAACATATATAACATAGTATTAGATTACAATCCAAAGTATTAAATGAACACCTATGAATCCATACTGACACAAATGGCTGAATAAATAAATAAATGGGAAAAGAGACAAATCTCCTGTATTAATGTGTTACATATAATTTATGTAAATATTCTCCCCTGCACGAGGTGGAGCTCAACAACCTCCCATCTTCATTCTTTAGTATGGACTGTATTTAGTGATGTGCTTCCAAAGAGTAGAGTATGAACAAAGGAATGGAGGTAAGTAACTTTACAGTGGAGAAACTTAGCAAACCATACCTTGGCCATCAAGGTTAATATTACTGGTAGTAAATCCAATCAGTAGAATATAGCCTTGAAATGATATGAAGAAAATGGCACTCACTTCTGTAGTCTTCATCCTAAAAACTCATAACCCCAACATAACCATGAGAAAAACCCAAATTGAGAAACACTCTGTGTAAAATACCTTGATCAATATGCCTCAAAACTATCAAAGTCTTAAAACACAAGAAAAGTTAGAGAAAAATGTCACAGCCCAGGACGGGCTAGGGACATATACAAACTAAATCCAATCCTGGTTAGGATCCTAGATCATAAAAAGGATATTTGAGAAAAATTAGTGAAATCTAAAAAAAGTATAGAGTTCAGTTAATGGTTATGTAACAATACTGAATTCTCCCCTGTGACAAAAGTACCGTGGTAATGTAAGATGTTAACAATAAGAGAAAATGGGTGAGGATTATGCCGCAACTATCTGTATGATCTTCACAACTGTTCTAGATATCTAAAACTACTCTACAGTTTTTTAAAAATCTTTAAAAACTTGGAATTCCAAGTAAAGATGGCACAGTGAAATCTGAACACCCAAGTCTACTTATCCCATCATATACCTACATGAATAGAATATGCAAATTAACCAAATGGTAAAGAAAGTAGGCTGTCATGTAGTAATTGTTTTAAATAGGGAGGGAGTGCAGGGTGCAGAGATGATTATTTTGGCTAGATTACCTATGAAACAGGTGTTGGGAAGACAGTGAGCTAACAAAACAGAAATTTTCACTGATACCACACAGCTTAGAAATAATCTGAGAATGAGTTGAGTAGACAGCCCAGAGAAAACTAACAAAAATTTTTCATGAAGAAAAGCCTGTATTACCTAAGAATCTATATAGAGGAAGCAAGAATCAAGGCTGGCCATGTTTTACTACAATAGTGAAACAAATAAAAGCCCAAAAGCAATATCCCCATGAAATTAGGATACATATAGAGAGACCAGATAGCATGAACCCTTAATGTACGGCACCAAACAAAATCCCATAAGCAGAGGACAGAACCTCCCACAAAAGGAGCATACAGTCCCAGAGAGGTCTTACCAAACTCCATTCCCATCCCATTGCCCTAGGGTTATATAGAAAGGTAGCAAAAGCAATGCCTTGCCAAGAAATGGCAGCTCAAAGAAGGCAAACAGGCCTAAAAATAAAATGTTCAGGAGGCTGAGCATGGTGGCTAACACCTGTAATGCCAGCACTTTGGGAGGCCGAGGCGGGCAGATCACCTGAGGTCAGGAGTTCGAGACCAGCCTGGTCAACATGGCAAAACCCGTCTCTACTAAAAGTACAAAAATTAGCCGGGGGGGTGGCAGGTGCCTATAATCCCAGCAACTCAGGAGACTGAGGCAGGAGAATAATAGCTTGAACCCGGGAGGTGGAGGTTGCAGTCAGTCAAGATCATGCCACTGCACTCCAGCCTGGGCGACGAAAGTGAGGCGTGAGACTCCTTCTCAAACAAAAAAAAAAAAAAAAAAAGAAAGTTTATTAAGGAAAATTCACTTGTACCATTATGTTCTGCTAAAAGTTTTTAACAAAATTGCCTATTTCAAATATGAGCAAGATGCAAAGAAATGATATGGCAACTGTGAATACACCACGAATACAACACAAAACATGCAAAAGAAATTAGTTCGTAATAAAACGAGAAAACATAAACCAAGGTGCTATGATTTGAATGTTTGTCCTCTCCAAAACTCATGTTAAAATTTAATTGTCAGCTGGGCGCGGTGGCTCACGCCTGTAATCCCAGCACTTTGGGAGGCTGAGGCGGGCGGATCACGAGATCCAGATATAGAGACCATTCTGGCTAACACAAGGAAACCCCGTCTCTACTAAAAATACAAAAAATTAGCTGGGCGTGGTGGTAGGCGCTTATAGTCCCAGCTACTTGGGAGGTTGAGGCAGGAGAATGGCATGAACCCGGGAGGCAGAGCTTGCAGGGAGCTGAGAGGCGGAGCTTGCAGGGAGCCAAGATAGCGCCACTGCACTCCAGCCTGGGAGACAGAGCAAGACTCTGTCTATAAATAAATAAATAAATGCCATGGTAACAGTATTAAGAAGTAAGACCTCTGAGAGGTGATTAGGCCACTAGGCTCCTCTCTTATGGGATGAATTAATGTCATTATAGAAGGGCAAGTTTAGCTCCCTTTTGCCTGTTTTTGCCCTTCTGCTTTCCACCATGTGATGACTCGGCAAAAAGGCCCTTGAAAGTTGCCAGCACCTTGATCTTGAATTTCAAGCCTCCAGAACTGTGAGCCAATAAATTTCTGTTCGTTATAAATTACCTAGTCTCAGGTATTCTATTATTGCGGCAGCATGAATGAAATAAGACACAAGGGAAAGAAGAAAATTTTCCTACCCATGGTTGGCATTTTATAAAGAAAAAGAAAAGAAAATCATTTCAATAAAAGAGAAGGGGCTAAAACAATAAAGTGAAAAGAGAAATATAAAACTTAAGGAAATAAATTGAGAATCAAAAATAAACAAATAAATAAAAATTACATATATTAATTAGAAAGACCATGGAAAGGAACAATGACAATTGGGATTACCAACATAAAGGAAAGATTTGTAATCAACACAGTGAATGCAAAAGCAGATTAAAATATTAATCATTATTGAATAGATAACATATAAGGACAAAAATGTCCCGTATAAGTGTATCTGGAGTCTCTAAAGTAGAAAACCTAAAATCCAAAACATTTGTAGACCTAAAATTCTCATGAGCCAGTTGTGATGGCTCACAGCTATAATCCCATCACCTTGGGAGGCCAAGGAGGGAGGACTGCTTGAAGCCAGGAGTTTGAGACCAGCCTGGGCAACATAGCAGGACCCTATCTCTACAAAAAAACTTATTTAGAAAGTAAAATTTCCACGAAATAATAGCATGGAACCATAAAAAAGCACAAGATCATGTCCTTCACAGGAACATGGACAGAGCTGGAGGCCATTATTCTTAGCAAACTAATGCCAGAACAGAAAACCAAATACCACATGTTATCACTTATAAGTGGGAACTAAATTATGAGAACACATGGACACATAGAGTGGAACAACAGACCCTGGGGCCTATTGGAGCATGGAGGATGGGAGGAAGTAGAGGATCAGGAAAAAAAACTAATGGATACTAGGCTTAATACTGGGGTGATGAAATAATCTGTACAAAACAACCCCAAAACCCAAGTTTACTTATATAGTAAACCTGCAAAATGCACCCCTGAACTTAAAATAAAAGTTAAAATTTTTTAAAAAGGTAAAATTTCCATGAAATAAAGGAAGAATCAAATAATCCTTTGAAAAGCATGCTGTGGTCCCCAAAACCTTATTAAAGAATGATGAACACAATTGCCCTGATTCAGCCCTACTTTAAGAATAAAGGATGAATCCTTCAGGTATCTGACCAAAAAAAAGGCAGACACACACACACACACACACACACACACACACACACAGCCAGACATGGTGGCTCATGCCTGTAATCCCAGCACTTTGGGAGGCTGAGGTGGGTGGATCATTTGAAGTCAGGAGTTCCAGACCAGCCTGGCCAACATGGTAAAACCCCATCTCCACTAAAAATACAGAAATTAGCCAGGTGTGGTGGCGCTCACCTGTAGTCCCTGTTGCTTGGGAGGCTGAGGTGGGAAAATAGTCTGGATCCCAGAGGCGGAGGTTGTGGTGAGCTGAGATCACATCACTGCTCTCCAGCTTGGGTGACAGAGCAAGACTCTGTCTCAAAAAACAAACAACAAACAAACAAAACCCACACACACAAAGGGATCGGGAATCTGATTGATCTCAAGACTTCTTTTCAGGCAAACAATAACAGAAGACAAGAGAGTAACATTTTTACAATGTTTAGAATAAAAGGATACTTGACTCAAGAATTATATTCATAAAAAAACTTGAATACAAGGATAACACACAGCCAATGTGAAGCATGTTAAATCAGAGAATAGGGTATTTATGAGCTCTTACTTTGAAAGTGAAATTCATTCACCTGCTGTGATATTGTGAAATAAATATTTGGTCATCATTCCACTCCCCCACTCCTTTCCTCACCTACAGGCAATCTCCAAAGTGATGTATTTTTGTATGCTAATGATTAACTGATAGCTGGCAGCCCTTAGATACCTTCTGGATGGAGGCTGGTCATGAGGAAGGCTGTATGATTAAAAGGTTGTGACTCTGAGCTTCAACCCCCAACCTCTGCAGAGGGGCCTGGCAGTTAAGTTGATCACCAATGGCCAGTGGTTTAATCAATCATGCCTATGTAATGAAGTCTCCATAAAAGACCCAGATGGACAGGATTCCTAGAGCATCCTAATAGCTGAACATGTGGAGGTTCCTGGAGGGTGGTGTACCCAAGGAGGGCATGGAAGCTCTGCACCTCTTCCCCCATACCTTGACCTATGCATCTCTTCATCTGTATCCTTTGTCATATCCTTTATGATAAATGTAAGTTTTCCTTGAGTTCTGTGAGCTGCTCTAACAAATTAATCGAACCCAAAGAGGGAACTGTATGAACCCTCACTTGAAGCTGGTCAGTCAGAAGTTTCAGAGGCCTGAACTTAACGATTTTTGTCTGAAGCAGGGCCAGTCTTGTGGGACTGAGCCCTCAACCTATGGGATCTGATGCTTTCTCCAGGTAAATAGTGTCAGAATTTAATTGGAGGACACCCAGCTGGTGTCTACTGCAGAACTGATTACTTACTTGGTGTGTGGGGAAAATAACTACACATTTGGTCAAAAAAGGCTTCTGTGTTGACTGTTGTGTTGAATAAGAGAAAAGAAAAAAGTACGTTGAGTTTGTGTTTTTGTTTCCACTGACGCACCCATTGGTTCCTCACAATAAAAAACTCAGGGATAAAAATGCTATCTATGATAAAACTTCCAGCAATGATTATTCAATCCTTTTAAAGTTAAGATTAAACAACAGGGCACACTTTGGCTATAAAAACTAACATGGCTGTAGAAATGAATACAACTTTTACAGATTTTTTAATGTGAAATTCTTAATGAAAAAAGGGGAGTTTTAAAGTGCTTCTTTCATTCTTTCTTTTTTTTTTTTTTTAATTTATTTATTATTATTATACTTTAAGTTGTAGGGTACATGTGCATAACGTGCAGGTTTGTTACATATGTATACTTGTGCCATGTTGGTCTGCTGCACCCATCAACTCGTCATTTACATCAGGTATAACTCCCAATGCAATCCCTCCCCCCTCCCCCCTCCCCATGATAGGCCCCGGTGTGTGATGTTCCCCTTCCTGAGTCCAAGTGATCTCATTGTTCAGTTCCCACCTATGAGTGAGAACATGCGGTGTTTGGTTTTCTGTTCTTGTGATAGTTTGCTAAGAATGATGGTTTCCAGCTGCATCCATGTCCCTACAAAGGACGCAAACTCATCCTTTTTTATGGCTGCATAGTATTCCATGGTGTATATGTGCCACATTTTCTTAATCCAATCTGTCACTGATGGACATTTGGGTTGATTCCAAGTCTTTGCTATTGTGAATAGTGCTGCAATAAACATACGTGTGCATGTGTCTTTATAGCAGCATAATTTATAATCCTTTGGGTATATCCCCAGTAATGGGATGGCTGGGTCATATGGTACATCTAGTTCTAGATCCTTGAGGAATCACCATACTGTTTTCCATAATGGTTGAACTAGTTTACAATCCCACCAACAGTGTTAAAGTGTTCCTATTTCTCCACATCCTCTCCAGCACCTGTTGTTTCCTGACTTTTTAATGATCGCCATTCTAACTGGTGTGAGATGGTATCTCATTGTGGTTTTGATTTGCATTTCTCTGATGGCCAGTGATGATGAGCATTTTTTCATATGTCTGTTGGCTGTATGAATGTCTTCTTTTGAGAAATGTCTGTTCATATCCTTTGCCCACTTTTTGATGGGGTTGTTTATTTTTTTCTTCTAAATTTGTTTGAGTTCTTTGTAGGTTCTGGATATTAACCCTTTGTCAGATGAGTAGATTGCAAAAATTTTCTCCCATTCTGTAGGTTGCCTGTTCACTCTGATGGTAGTTTCTTTTGCTGTGCAGAAGCTCTTTAGTTTAATTAGATCCCATTTGTCAATTTTAGCTTTTGCTGCCGTTGCTTTTGGTGTTTTAGACATGAAGTCTTTGCCCATGCCTATGTCCTGAATGGTACTACCTAGGTTTTCCTCTAGGATTTTTATGGTATTAGGTCTAACATTTAAGTCTCTAATCCATCTTGAATTAATTTTCGTATAAGGAGTAAGGAAAGGATCCAGTTTCAGCTTTCTACTTATGGCTAGCCAATTTTCCCAGCACCATTTATTAAATAGGGAATCCTTTCCCCATTTCTTGTTTTTCTCAGATTTGTCAAAGATCAGATGACTGTAGATGTGTGGTATTACTTCTGAGGACTCTGTTCTGTTCCATTGGTCTATATCTCTGTTTTGGTACCAGTACCATGCTGTTTTGGTTACTGTAGCCTTGTAGTATAGTTTGAAGTCAGGTAGCGTAATGCCTCCAGCTTTGTTCTTTTGACTTAGGATTGTCTTGGAGATGCGGGCTCTTTTTTGGTTCCATATGAACTTTAAAGCAGTTTTTTCCAATTCTGTGAAGAAACTCATTGGTAGCTTGATGGGGATGGCATTGAATCTATAAATTACCTTGGGCAGTATGGCCATTTTCACGATATTGATTCTTCCTATCCATGAGCATGGTATGTTCTTCCATTTGTTTGTGTCCTCTTTGATTTCACTGAGCAGTGGTTTGTAGTTCTCCTTGAAGAGGTCCTTTACATCCCTTGTAAGTTGGATTCCTAGGTATTTGATTCTCTTTGAAGCAATTGTGAATGGAAGTTCATTCATGATTTGGCTCT